>NW_027138796.1:44788-47288 GCF_035084215.1 Heptranchias perlo
TTTCCACTGGCAACCTATGCCCCCCTTATTTCGGCGACCCCCGCCAGGGCAAGTACATGGCGTGCTGCATGCTGTACCGAGGAGACGTAGTGCCAAAGGATGTCAACGCTGCCATTGCCACCATCAAGAGCAAGCGCTCGATCCAGTTTGTTGATTGGTGCCCGACTGGGTTCAAGGTAAGTGTGGGTTTTGTGTTCAATCCATGGGGCTCTGGGGAAACATGGATTCTGACAATCTGATAACCCACGTGAACAATACGTCTGTTCAGTCTGGGTCAAAAGCTGTCCCTCCTTTCAGGGACAGTAATGGAACAGACCCTCCCCATTCCTGGCCCAAAGAGGAGCTCTCTCTGAGACTGTAGGTGGAATTGTCTCAGTTCTAATCCTGGATTGCAGCCCTGAATGTTCCAGGAAAAGTCCAGCCTTAAACAAGGAAAAGGCATCCTGAAAAATGGAGGGCCTCATTGGAGAAGATGAACTGAAGAAAAGAATTATCCCTGAATCCAGCCTCATGACACAGGGACCCTCCATCAGAAACTGAAACTGTAAAACTGGGTGAAGAGCCCAGTGAATAACCAGAGACGGGTTTTTGTACAGTAAAAGACACAAACTGGTTCTTAAATTTATCTTTCTGATAATTAAGTGAGTCAATGACTGATTTTGAACCTCCTATTTTGTACAACTGAAATCTAAAGAATTTTCTTTTCCCCACAGGTTGGCATCAACTACCAGCCACCGACAGTGGTGCCAGGGGGCGATCTGGCAAAGGTGCAGCGTGCCCTCTGTATGCTGAGCAACACCACCGCCATTTCCTTGGCTTGGACCCGCCTCAACCTCAAATTCGATAAGATGTACGCCAAGCGGGCCTTTGTCCACTGGTACGTTGGGGAGGGGCTGGAGGAAGGGGAGTTCCAGGACGCACGGGAGGACCTGGCCTCACTCGAGAAGGATTACGAAGAGGTGGCCGTCGATTCTTCCTCGCTGGACAGAAAGGCGGAGGAGGAAGAATAAGATTTATTCATTTAGAAAGTAAAAAGAGTTTAACTAAATTTCACATTTATGTTACAAAACGTCTTATTAATTTAGAAAGTAAAATTTCACATTGATGTTACTAATTATATCTAAGGAAATAAATGTATTTCAAAAATCCTATTGGAATTGTCTCAGTTTAAAATTGAAGACTACACGACAAATTGTAAAAGAAGGTGGTTGAAGTGAGAAGAGGATCAGTGGACCCAGAATGGGGGTTAATCAAACCTCACAGGGTGCAGATATCAGGATAGATTTTACTTTCAAGGGTAGACCCTGGAGGGTCTGAGAGCACCAAAGGTCTTCCCCTGTTCATCTTTTCTCTCCCTTCTTTCTCTTCATCTTTCTCCCTTTGTCCCTCAACTTTTTTCCCACTTTCTCTCTATCTCTCCTACTCTCTCGACATCGTTCTCTCTCCCTCTGTCTCTCTCCTCCTCTATCTCCCCCTCTATCTCCCTCTCTCTCCTCCTCGACCTCCCCCTCTATCTCCCTCTCTCTCCTCCTCTATCTCCCTCTCTCTCTCCCTCTCTCTCTCTCTCTCTCCCTCTCTCTCCTCCTCGATCTCCCTCCTCTGTCCCCCTCTGTCTCCCCCTCTGTCTCCCCCTCTGTCTCCCCCTCTGTCTCCCCCTCTGTCTCCCCCTCTCTCTCCCCCTCTCTCTCCTCCTCTATCCCCCTCTCTCACCTCCTCGATCTCCCTCTCTCTCCTCCTCGATCTCCCTCTCTCTCCTCTCTCTCTCTCCCTCTCTCTCCTCCTCGATCTCCCTCTCTCTCCTCCTCTATCTCCCTCTCTCCTCCTCTATCTCTCTCTCTCATCCTCCTCTCTCTCCCCCTCTCTCTCCTCCTCTATCTCCCTCTCTCTCTCCTCCTCTATCTCCTCCTCTATCTCCCTCTCTCTCCTCCTCTATCTCCCTCTCTCTCTCCTCCTCTATCTCCTCCTCTATCTCCCTCTCGCTCACCTCCTCTATCTCCCTCTCTCTCCTCCTCTATCTCTCTCTCTCTCCTCCTCTATCTCTCTCTCTCTCCTCCTCTATCGCCCTCTTCTCTCCTCCTCTCTCCCCCCTCTCTCCTCTCTCTCCCTCTCTCTCCTCTATCTCCCTCTCTCTCCTCCTCTATCTCCCTCTCTCTCCTCCTCTATCTCCTCTCTCTCCTCCTCTATCTCCCTCTCTCTCCTCCTCTATCTCCCTCTCTCTCCTCCTCTCTCTCCCTCTCTCTCCTCCTCTCTCTCCCCCTCTCTCCTCCTCTCTCTCTCTCTCCTCCTCTCTCTCTCTCCTCCTCTATCTCCCTCTCTCTCCTCCTCTATCTCTCTCTCTCTCCCCCTCTCTCCTCCTCTCCCCTCTATCTCTCTCCCTCTCCCCCTCTATCTCCCTCTCTCCTCCTCTATCTCCCTCTCTCTCTCCTCTATCTCTCTCTCTCTCCTCTATCTCTCTCTCTCTCCTCTCCATCTCCCTCTCTCTCCTCCTCTATCTCCCTCT
>NW_027138796.1:652288-898351 GCF_035084215.1 Heptranchias perlo
CCCATTATTCAGACTCCCAACAATCAGACCTCTGTCAATCAGACCCCCATCAATCTGTTACCCATCATTTGGACTCCCATCAATCAGACTCCCATCAATCAGACTCCCATTAACCAGACACCATCAATCAGACACCAATCAGATTCCCATCAATCAGACTTCCATCAATCAGACTCCCATCAATCAGATCCCATCAATCAGACTCCCATCAATCAAACACCATCAATCAGGTTCTCATGAATGAGATCCCCCTCAATCAGATTCCCATTAATCAGACTCCCATTAATCAGACTCCCATTAATCACACAACCATTAATCAGATTCCCATCAATCAGACACCAATCAGACTCCCATCAATCAGACGCCCATCAATCAGACCCCCCTCAATCAGACTCCTATCAATTTGACCCCCCTCAATCAGACTCCCATTATTCAGACTGCCAACAATCAGACCTCCGTCAATCAGACCCCCATCAATCTGTTACCCATCAATTGGACTCCCATCAATCAGACTCCCATCAATCAGACTCCTATCAAGCTGACCCTCATCAACCAGAGCCCCATCAATCAGACCCCATCAATCAGACCCCCATCAATCAGAACCCCCCTGAATCAGACTCCCATCAATCAGACCCCCATCAATATGACGCCCATCAATCAGACGCCCATCAATCAGACTCCCATCAATAAGTCTCTCATCAATCTGTCCCCCATCTATCAGACTCCCGTCCATCAGACTCCCATCAATCAGACTCCCATCAATCGAACTCCCATCAATCAAACTCCAATCAATCAGACTGCCATCAATCAGACCCCATCTATCAGACTCCCATCAATCAGACACCCATCAATCAGACCCCCATCAATCAGACTCCTATCAGTTAGACCCCCCTCAATCAGACTCCCATTAATCAGGCACCATCAATCAGACTCCCATCATTCAGACTCCCAATAATCAGACCTCCGTCAATCAGACTCCCATCATTCAGACTCCCATTATTCAGACTCCCATCAATCAGACTCCCATCAATCCGACCCTCATCAACCAGAGCCGCATCAATCAGACCCCCATCAATCAGAACCCCCCCGAATCAGACTCCCATCAATCAGACTCCCATCAATCAGACTCCTATCAATTAGACCCCCATCAATCGAACTCCCATCAATCAGACTCCCATCAATCAGACTCCCATTAACCAGACACCATCAATCAGACACCATTCAGACTCCCATCAATCAGACCCCCATATCGACGGGAGTCGATATGGGTAGAACTGAAAAATAAGAAGGGAGAGATCACGTTGATAGGATTGTACTACAGACCCCCAAATAGTCAACGGGAAATTGAGGAGCAAATATGTAAGGAGATTACAGACAGCTGCAAAAAAAATAGGGTGGTATTAGTAGGGGACTTTAACTTTCCCAACATTGACTGGGACAGCCATAGCATTAGGGGCTTGGATGGAGAGAAATTTGTTGAGTGTATTCAGGAGGAATTTCTCATTCAGTATGTGGATGGCCCGACTAGAGAGGGGGCAAAACTTGACCTCCTCTTGGGAAATAAGGAAGGGCAGGTGACAGAAGTGTTAGTGAGGGATCACTTTGGGACCAGTGATCATAATTCCATTAGTTTTAAGATAGCTATGGAGAAGGATAGGTCTGGCCCAAAAGTTAAAATTCTAAATTGGGGAAATGCCAATTTTGATGGTATTAGACAGGAACTTTCAGAAGTTGATTGGGAGAGTCTGTTGGCAGGCAAAGGGACGTCTGGTAAGTGGGAGTCCTTCAAAAATGTGTTAACCAGGGTTCAGGGTCAGCACATTCCTTATAAAGTAAAGGGCAAGGCTGGTAGAAGTAGGGAACCTTGGATGACTTGGGAGATTGAGGCCCTAGTCAGAAAGAAGAAGGAGGCATATGACATGCATAGGCAGCTGGGATCAAGTGGATCCCTTGAAGAGTATAGAGATTGCCGGAGTAGAGTTAAGAGAGAAATCAGGAGGGCAAAAAGGGGACATGAGATTGCTTTGGCAGATAAGGCAAAGGTGAATCCAAAGAGCTTCTACAAATACATAAAGGGCAAAAGAGCAACTAGGGAGAAAGTAGGGCCTCTGAAGGATCAACAAGGTCATCTATGTGCGGAACCACAAGAGATGGGTGAGATCCTAAATGAATATTTCGCATCGGTATTTACGGTTGAGAAAGGCATGGATGTTAGGGAACTTGGGGAAATAAATAGTGATGTCTTGAGGAGTGTACATATTACAGAGAGGGAGGTGCTGGAAGTCTTAACGCGCATCAAGGTAGATAAATCTCCGGGACCTGATGAAATGTATCCCAGGACGTTATGGGAGGTTAGGGAGGAAATTGCGGGTCCCCTAGCAGAGATATTTGAATCATCCACCGCTACAGGTGAGGTGCCTGAAGATTGGAGGGTAGCAAATGTTGTGCCTTTGTTTAAGAAGGGCGGCAGGGAAAAGCCTGGGAAGTACAGACCGGTGAGCCTGACATCTGTAGTGGGTAAGTTGTTCGAGGGTATTCTGAGAGACAGGATCTACGGGCATTTGGAGAGGCAGGGACTGATTAGGAACAGTCAGCATGGTTTTGTGAAAGGAAAATCATGTCTCACGAATTTGATTGAGTTTTTTGAAGGGGTAACCAAGAAGATAGATGAGGGCTGTGCAGTAGACGTGGTCTACATGGACTTTAGCAAAGCCTTTGACAAGGTACCGCATGGTAGGTTGTTACATAAGGTTAAATCTCACGGGATCCAAGGTGAGGTAGCCAATTGGATACAACATTGGCTTGACGACAGAAGACAGAGGGTGGGTGTAGAGGGTTGTTTTTCAAATTGGAGGCCTGTGACCAGCGGTGTGCCTCAGGGATCGGTGCTGGATCCGCTGTTATTTGTTATTTATATTAATGATTTGGATGAGAATTTAGGAGGCATGGTTAGTAAGTTTGCAGATGACACCAAGATTGGTGGCATCGTGGACAGTGAAGAAGGTTATCTAGGATTGCAACGGGATCTTGATAAATTGGGCCAGTGGGCCGATGAATGGCAGATGGAGTTTAATTTAGATAAATGTGAGGTGATGCATTTTGGGAGATCGAATCGGGCCAGGACCTACTCCGTTAATGGTAGGGCGTTGGGGAGAGTTGTAGAACAAAGAGATCTGGGAGTACAGGTTCATAGCTCCTTGAAAGTGGAGTCACAGGTGGATAGGGTGGTGAAGAAGGCATTCGGCATGCTTGGTTTCATTGGTCAGAACATTGAATACAGGAGTTGGGATGTCTTGTTGAAGTTGTACAAGACATTAGTTAGGCCACACTTGGAATACTGTGTACAGTTCTGGTCACCCTATTATAGAAAGGATATTATTAAACTAGAAAGAGTGCAGAAAAGATTTACTAGGATGCTGCCGGGACTTGATGGTTTGACTTATAGGGAGAGGTTAGATAGACTGGGACTTTTTTCCCTGGAGAGTAGGAGGTTAAGGGGTGATCTTATACAAGTCTATAAAATAATGAGGGGCATAGATAAGGTAGATAGTCAAAATCTTTTCCCAAAGGTAGGGGAGTCTATAACGAGGGGGGGCATAGATTTAAGGTGAGAGGGGAGAGATACAAAAGGGTCCAGAGGGGCAATTTTTTCACTCAAAGGGTGGTGAGTGTCTGGAACGAGCTGCCAGAGGCAGTAGTAGAGGCGGGTACAATTTTGTCTTTTAAAAAGCATTTGGACAGTTACATGGGTAAGATGGGTATCGAGGGATATGGGCCAAGTGCAGGCAATTGGGACTAGCTTAGTGGTATAAACTGGGCGACATGGACATGTTGGGCCGAAGGGTCTGTTTCCATGTTGTAAACTTCTATGATTCTATGATTCTAATCAGGTTCTCATGAATGAGATCCCCCTCAATCAGATTCCCATTAATCAGACTCCCATTAATCTGACACCATCAATCAAACACCAATCAGACTCCCATCAATCAGATTCCCATCAGTCAGACTTCCATCAATCAGACTCCCACAATCAGATCCCATCAATCAGACACCCATCAATCAAACACCATCAATCAGGTTCTCATGAATGAGATCCCCCTCAATCAGATTCCCATTAATCAGACTCCCATTAATCTGACACCATCAATCAAACACCAATCAGACTCCCATCAATCAGACTCCCATCAATCAGACTCCGATCAAGCCGACCCTCATCAACCAGAGCCCCATCAATCAGACCCCATAAATCAGACCCCCATCAATCAGAACCCCCCTGAATCAGACTCCCATCAATCAAACCCCCATCAATATGACGCCCATCAGTCAGACTTCCATCAATCAGACTCCCATCAATCAGATCCCATCAATCAGACACCCATCAATCAAACACCATCAATCAGGTTCTCATGAATGAGATCCCCCTCAATCAGATTCCCATTAATCAGACTCCCATTAATCTGACACCATCAATCAAACACCAATCAGACTCCCATCAATCAGACTCCCATCAATCCGACCCTCATCAACCAGAGCCCCATCAATCAGACCCCATAAATCAGACCCCCATCAATCAGAACCCCCCTGAATCAGACTCCCATCAATCAAACCCCCATCAATATGACGCCCATCAATCAGACGCCCATCAATCAGACTCCCATCAATAAGTCTCTCATCAATCTGTCCCCCATCTATCAGACTCCCGTCCATCAGACTCCCATCAATCAGACCCCATCAATTAGACTCCCATCAATCAGACCCCCATCAATCAGACTCCTATCAGTTAGACCCCCCTCAATCAGACTCCCATTAATCAGACTCCCATCAATCAGTCTCCCATCATTCAGACTCCCAACAATCAGACCTCCGTTAATCAGACTCCCATCAATCAGATCCCCATCAATCAGAACCCCCCTGAATCAGACCCCATTATTCATACCCCAGTCAGACACCCCAACTATCGGACCCCCATCGATCAGACCACAGCAATCAGACTCCCATCAATCGGACCCCATCAATCAGACACCATCAATCAGACGCCCATCAATCAGACTCCCATCAACCAGACCCCCATCAATCGGACTCCCCTCAACCAGACCCCCATTAATCAGACTCCCATCAACCAGACCCCCATCAATCAGACACCAATCAGTTTCCCATCAATCAGACTCCCATCTATCAGACTCCCATCAATCAGACACCCATGAATCAGACGCCCATCAATCAGACTCCCATTAATCAGACTCCCATTAATCAGACTCACATCAATCAGACTCCCATCAATCAGACTCCCATCAATCTGTCCCCCATCAATTAAACTCCCATTAATCAGACACCATCAATCAGATTAATCACCATTAATCAGACGCCCATCAATCAGACTCCCATCAATCAGACTCCCATTAATCAGACTCACATCAATCAGGCTCCCAACAATCTGTCACCCATCAATCTGTCCCCCATCAATTAAACTCCCATTAATCAGACACCATCAATCAGATTAATCACCATTAATCAGACGCCCATCAATCAGACTCCCATTAATCAGACTCCCAACAATCAGACCTACGTCAATCAGCCCCCCATCAATCTGTTACCCATCAATTAAACCACCATCAATCAGACGCCCATCAATCAGACTCCCATCAACCAGACCCCCATCAATCGGACTCCCATCAACCAGACCCCCATTAATCAGACTCCCATCAATCAGACACCATCAATCAGACTCCCATCAATCTGACTCCCAACAATCAGACTCCCAACAATCAGACCCCCAACAATCAGACCTCCGTCAATCAGACCCCCATCAATCTGTCCCCCATCAATTAAACTCCCATCAATCAGACTCCCATCAATCAGACTCCCATCAATCAGACCCCCAACAATCAGACATCCGTCAATCAGACCCCCATCAATCTGTCCCCCATCAATTAGACTCTCATCAATCGGACTCCCATTAATCTCACTCCCCTCAATCAGATTCCCATCTATCAGACTCCCATCAATCAGACTCCCATCAATCAAACTCCCATCAATCAGACTCCCATCAATTAGACTCCCAGCAATCACACTCCCATTAATCAGACACCATCAATCAGATTTGCATTAATCAGACTCCCATCAATCTGACTCCCATCAATCAGACCCCCATCAATCAGACTCCCATCAATCAAACTCCCATTAATCAGACACCATCAATCAGATTCGCATTAATCAGACCCCCATCAATCAGACTCCTATCAATCAGACCCACATCAACCTGTCCCCCATCTATCAGACTCCAATCTATCAGACTCCCATCAATCAGACATCAGACTCCTATCAATCAGACCCCCATCAATCGGACTCCCATCAGTTGGACTCAAATCTATCAGTCTCCCATCAATCAGACTCTCAACAATCAGACCCCCATCAATCAGAACCCCCCTGAATCAGACCCTATCAATCATACCCCAATCAGACACCCCAACTATTGGACCCCCATCAATCAGACTCCATCAATCAGACACCATCAATCAGATTCCCATTAATCAGACTCCCATCAATCAGACTCCAATCAAGAAGTCTCCCATTAATCTGTCCCCCATCTATCAGACTCCCATCCATCAGACTCCCATCAATCAGACTCCCATCAATCAAACACCATCATTCAGGTTCTCATGAATGAGTTCTCCCTCAATCAGATTCCCATTAATCAGACTCCCATTAATCTGACACCATCAATCAGACACCAATCAGACTCCCATCAATCAGACTCCCATTAATCACACAACCATTAATCAGATTCCCATCAATCAGACACCAATCAGACTCCCATCAATCAGACGCCCATCAATCAGACCCCCATCAATCAGACTCCTGTCAATTAGACCCCCCTCAATCAGACTCCCATTAATCAGACACCATCAATCAGACTCCCATTATTCAGACTTCCAACAATCAGACCTCCGTCAATCAGACCCCCATCAATCTGTTACCCATGAATTGGACTCCCATCAATCAGACACCCATCAATCGGACTCCCATCAACCAGACACCATCAATCAGACACCAATCAGATTTCCATCAATCAGACTTCCATCAATCAGACTCCCATCAATCAGACTCCCATCAAGCCGACCCTCATCAACCAGAGCCCCATCAATCAGACCCCATCAATCAGCCACCCATCAATCAGAACCCCCCTGAATCAGACTCCCATCAATCAGACGCCCATCAATCAGACTCCCATCAACCAGACTCCCATCATTCAGACACCCATCAATCAGACCCCCATCAATCAGACTCCCATCATTCATACACCCATCAATCAGACCCCCATCTATCAGACTCCCATCAATCAGACTCCCATCAATCAGACCCCATCAATCAGACTCCCATCATTCAGACGCCCATCAATCAGACCCCCATCAATCAGACTCCTTTCAATTAGACCCCCCTCAATCAGACCCCATCAATCAGACCCCTATCAATCAGAACCCCCCTGAATCAGACTCCCATCAATCAGACGCCCATCAATCAGACTCCCATCAACCAGACTCCCATCATTCAGACGCCCATCAATCAGACCCCCATCAATCAGACTCCCATCATTCATACGCCCATCAATCAGACCCCCATCTATCAGACTCCCATCAATCAGACTCCCATCAATCAGACCCCATCAATCAGACTCCCATCATTCAGACGCCCATCAATCAGACCCCCATCAATCAGACTCCTATCAATTAGACCCCCCTCAATCAGACCCCATCAATCAGACCCCTATGATTCAGAACCCCCCTGAATCAGACCCCATCAATCATACCCCAATCAGACACTCCAACTATTGGATCCCCATTGATCAGACCCCATCAATCAGACACCATCAATCAGACTCCCATCAATCAGACTCCCATCAATCAGACTCCCATCAATCAGACTCCCGTCAACCAGACCCCCATCAATCAGACTCCCGTCAATCAGACTCCCATCAATCAGACTCCCGTCAACCAGACCCCCGTCAATCAGACTCCCGTCAATCAAACTCCCATTAACCAGACTCCCATCAATAAGTCTCCCATCTATCAGACTCCCATCAATCAAACTCCCATCAATCAGACTCCCATCAATCAGACTCCTATCAATCAGTCCCCCATCAATCGGACTCACATCAATCAGACTCCCATCAATCAGACTCCCATCAATCAGACTCCTATCAATCAGACCCCCATCAATCGAACTCCCATCAATCAGACTTCCATCAATCAGACTCCCATCAATTAGACCCCATCAATCAGACTCCCATTAATCAGACACCATCAATCAGACTCCCATTATTCAGACTCCCAACAATCAGACCTCCGTCAATCAGAACCCCATCAATGTGTTACCCATCAATTGGACTCCCATCAATCAGATCCCATCAATCAGACTCCCATCAATCAAACACCATCAATCAGGTTCTCATGAATGAGATCCCCCTCAATCAGATTCCTATTAATCAGACTCCCATTAATCTGACACCATCAATCAGACACCAGTCAGACTCCCATTAATCAGATTCCCATCAATCAGACACCCCAACTATTGGACCCCCATCAATCGGATCCCATCAGTCAGACACCATCAATCAGATTCCCATCAATCAGACTCCCATCAACCTGACTCCCCTCAATCAGACTCCCATCAATCTGACTCCCATCAATCAGACTCCCAACAATAAGTCTCCCATCTATCAGGCTCCCATCAATCAGACTCCTATCAATCAGACCCTCATCAATCAGACTCCCATCAATCAGATCCCAACAATCAGACTCCCATCAATCAGACTCCCATTAATCACACTACCATTAATCAGATTCCCATCAATCAGACTTCCATTAATCTGACACCATCAATCAGACACCAATCAGTCCCCATCAATCAGACTCCTATCAATTAGACCCCCCTCAATCAGACTCCCATTAATCAGACACCATCAATCAGACTCCCATTAATCAGACACCATCAATCAGACTCCCATTAATCAGACTCCCATTAACCAGACACCATCAATCTGACACCAATCAGACTCCCATCAATCAGACGTCCATCAATCAGACCCCCATCATTCAGACTCCTATCAATTAGACCCCCCTCAATCAGACTCCCATTATTCCGACTCCCAACAATCAGACCTCCGTCAATCAGACCCCCATCAATCTGTTACCCATCAATTGGACTCCCATCAATCAGACTCCCATCAATCAGACTCCCATTAACTAGACACCATCAATCAGACACCAATCAGATTCCCATCAACTGGACTCCCATCAATCAGACTCCCATTAAACAGACACCATCAATCAGACTCCCATCAATCAGACTCCCATTAATCACTCTACCATGAATCAGATTCCAATCAATCAGACACCAATCACACTCCCATCAATCCGACGCTCATCAATCAGACCCCCATCAATCAGACTCCTATCAATTAGACCCCCTCAATCAGACTCCCATTAATCAGACACCATCAATCAGACTCTCATTATTCAGACTCCCAACAATCAGACCTCCGTCAATCAGACCCCCATCAATTGGACTCCCATGAACCAGACACCATCAATCTGACACCAATCAGACTCCCATCAATCAGACGCACATCAATCAGATCCCCATCATTCAGACTCCTATCAATTAGACCCCCCTCAATCAGACTCCCATTAATTAGACACCATCAATCAGGCTCCCATTATTCAGACTCCCAACAATCAGACCTCCGTCAATCAGTCCCCCATCAATCTGTTACCCATCAATTGGACTCCCATCAATCAGACTCCCATCAATCAGACCCCCATTAACCAGACACCATCAATCAGACACCAATCAGATTCCCATCAATCGGATTTGCATCAATCAGACTCCCATCAATCAGATTCCCATTAATCAGACACCCATTAATCTGACACCATCAATCAGACACCAATCAGACTCCCATCAATCAGACACCCATCAATCAGATCCCATCAATCTGACTCCCATCAATCAAACACCATCAATCAGGTTCTCATGAATGAGATCCCCCTCAATCAGATTCCCATTAATCAGACTCCCATCAATCAGACTCGCATTAATCACACTACCATTAATCAGATTCCCATCAATCAGACACCAATCAGACTCCCATCAATCAGATGCCCATCAATCAGACCCCCATCAAACAGACTCCTATCAATTAGACCCCCCTCAATCAGACTCCCATTAATCAGACACCATCGATCAGACTCCCTTTATTCAGACTCCCAACAATCAGACCTCCGTCAATCAGACCCTCATCAATCTGTTACCCATCAACTGGACTCCCATCAATCAGACTCCCATCAATCAGACTCCCATTAACCAGACACCATCAATCAGACACCAATCAGACTCCCATCAATCAGACTCCAATCAATCAGACTCCTATCAAGCCGACCCTCATCAACCAGAGCCCCATCAATCAGACCCCATCAATCAGACCCCCATCAATCAGAACCCCCCTGAATCAGACTCCCATCAATCAGACCCCCATCAATAAGACGCCCATCAATCAGACGCCCATCAATCACACTCCCATCCATAAGTCTCTCATCAATCTGTCCCCCATCTATCAGACTCCCGTCTATCAGACTCCCATCAATCAGACTCCCATCAATCGAACTCCCATCAATCAGACTCCCATCAATCAGACCCCATCAATCAGACCCCCATCAATCAGACTCCTATCAATTAGACCCCCCTCAATCAGACTCCCATTAATCAGACACCATCAATCAGACTCCCATTATTCAGACTCCCAACAATCAGACCTCCGTCAATCAGACCCCCAACAATCTGTTACCCATCAATTGGACTCCCATCAATCAGACTCCCATCAATCAGACTCCCATGAATCAGACTCCCATTAACCAGACACATCAATCAGATTCCCATCAATCAGACCTCCATCAATCAGACTCCCATCAATCAGATGCCCATCAATCAGACCCCCATCAATCAGACTCCTATCAATTAGACCCCCCTCAATCAGACTCCCATTAATCAGACACCATCAATCAGACTCCCATTATTCAGACTCCCATCAATCAGACCCCCATCAATCAGACTCCCATCAATCACACTCCGATCAATCAGACTCCTATCAATTAGACCCCCATCAATCGAACTCCCATCAATCAGACTCCCATCAATCAGACTCCCATTAACCAGACACCATCAATCAGACACCAATCAGACTCCCATCAATCAGACGCCCATCAATCAGACCCCCATCAATCAGACTCCTATTAATTAGACCCCCCTCAATCAGACTCCCATTAATCAGACACCATCAATCAGACTCCTATTATTCAGACTCCCAACAATCAGACCTCTGTCAATCAGACCCCCATCAATCTGTTACCCATCATTTGGACTCCCATCAATCAGACTCCCATCAATCAGACTCCCATTAACCAGACACCATCAATCAGACACCAATCAGATTCCCATCAATCAGACTTCCATCAATCAGACTCCCATCAATCAGATCCCATCAATCAGACTCCCATCAATCAAACACCATCAATCAGGTTCTCATGAATGAGATCCCCCTCAATCAGATTCCCATTAATCAGACTCCCATCAATCAGACTCGCATTAATCACACTACCATTAATCAGATTCCCATCAATCAGACACCAATCAGACTCCCATCAATCAGATGCCCATCAATCAGACCCCCATCAAACAGACTCCTATCAATTAGACCCCCCTCAATCAGACTCCCATTAATCAGACACCATCGATCAGACTCCCTTTATTCAGACTCCCAACAATCAGACCTCCGTCAATCAGACCCTCATCAATCTGTTACCCATCAACTGGACTCCCATCAATCAGACTCCCATCAATCAGACTCCCATTAACCAGACACCATCAATCAGACACCAATCAGACTCCCATCAATCAGACTCCAATCAATCAGACTCCTATCAAGCTGACCCTCATCAACCAGAGCCCCATCAATCAGACCCCATCAATCAGACCCCCATCAATCAGAACCCCCCTGAATCAGACTCCCATCAATCAGACCCCCATCAATAAGACGCCCATCAATCAGACGCCCATCAATCACACTCCCATCCATAAGACTCTCATCAATCTGTCCCCCATCTATCAGACTCCCGTCTATCAGACTCCCATCAATCAGACCCCCCTCAATCAGACTCCCATTAATCAGACACCATCAATCAGACTCCCATTATTCAGACTCCCAACAATCAGACCTCTGTCAATCAGACCCCCATCAATCTGTTACCCATCATTTGGACTCCCATCAATCAGACTCCCATCAATCAGACTCCCATTAACCAGACACCATCAATCAGACACCAATCAGATTCCCATCAATCAGACTTCCATCAATCAGACTCCCATCAATCAGATCCCATCAATCAGACTCCCATCAATCAAACACCATCAATCAGGTTCTCATGAATGAGATCCCCCTCAATCAGATTCCCATTAATCAGACTCCCATTAATCAGACTCCCATTAATCACACAACCATTAATCAGATTCCCATCAATCAGACACCAATCAGACTCCCATCAATCAGACGCCCATCAATCAGACTCCTATCAATTTGACCCCCCTCAATCAGACTCCTATCAATTTGACCCCCCTCAATCAGACTCCCATTATTCAGACTGCCAACAATCAGACCTCCGTCAATCAGACCCCCATCAATCTGTTACCCATCAATTGGACTCCCATCAATCAGACTCCCATCAATCAGACTCCTATCAAGCTGACCCTCATCAACCAGAGCCCCATCAATCAGACCCCATCAATCAGACCCCCATCAATCAGAACCCCCCTGAATCAGACTCCCATCAATCAGACCCCCATCAATATGACGCCCATCAATCAGACGCCCATCAATCAGACTCCCATCAATAAGTCTCTCATCAATCTGTCCCCCATCTATCAGACTCCCGTCCATCAGACTCCCATCAATCAGACTCCCATCAATCGAACTCCCATCAATCAAACTCCAATCAATCAGACTGCCATCAATCAGACCCCCATCTATCAGACTCCCATCAATCAGACTCCCATCAATCAGACCCCCATCAATCAGACTCCTATCAGTTAGACCCCCCTCAATCAGACTCCCATTAATCAGGCACCATCAATCAGACTCCCATTATTCAGACTCCCAACAATCAGACCTCCGTCAATCAGACTCCCATCATTCAGACTCCCATTATTCAGACTCCCATCAATCAGACTCCCATCAATCCGACCCTCATCAACCAGAGCCGCATCAATCAGACCCCCATCAATCAGAACCCCCCCGAATCAGACTCCCATCAATCAGACTCCCATCAATCAGACTCCTATCAATTAGACCCCCATCAATCGAACTCCCATCAATCAGACTCCCATCAATCAGACTCCCATTAACCAGACACCATCAATCAGACACCATTCAGACTCCCATCAATCAGACCCCCATATCGACGGGAGTCGATATGGGTAGAACTGAAAAATAAGAAGGGAGAGATCACGTTGATAGGATTGTACTACAGACCCCCAAATAGTCAACGGGAAATTGAGGAGCAAATATGTAAGGAGATTACAGACAGCTGCAAAAAAAATAGGGTGGTATTAGTAGGGGACTTTAACTTTCCCAACATTGACTGGGACAGCCATAGCATTAGGGGCTTGGATGGAGAGAAATTTGTTGAGTGTATTCAGGAGGAATTTCTCATTCAGTATGTGGATGGCCCGACTAGAGAGGGGGCAAAACTTGACCTCCTCTTGGGAAATAAGGAAGGGCAGGTGACAGAAGTGTTAGTGAGGGATCACTTTGGGACCAGTGATCATAATTCCATTAGTTTTAAGATAGCTATGGAGAAGGATAGGTCTGGCCCAAAAGTTAAAATTCTAAATTGGGGAAATGCCAATTTTGATGGTATTAGACAGGAACTTTCAGAAGTTGATTGGGAGAGTCTGTTGGCAGGCAAAGGGACGTCTGGTAAGTGGGAGTCCTTCAAAAATGTGTTAACCAGGGTTCAGGGTCAGCACATTCCTTATAAAGTAAAGGGCAAGGCTGGTAGAAGTAGGGAACCTTGGATGACTTGGGAGATTGAGGCCCTAGTCAGAAAGAAGAAGGAGGCATATGACATGCATAGGCAGCTGGGATCAAGTGGATCCCTTGAAGAGTATAGAGATTGCCGGAGTAGAGTTAAGAGAGAAATCAGGAGGGCAAAAAGGGGACATGAGATTGCTTTGGCAGATAAGGCAAAGGTGAATCCAAAGAGCTTCTACAAATACATAAAGGGCAAAAGAGCAACTAGGGAGAAAGTAGGGCCTCTGAAGGATCAACAAGGTCATCTATGTGCGGAACCACAAGAGATGGGTGAGATCCTAAATGAATATTTCGCATCGGTATTTACGGTTGAGAAAGGCATGGATGTTAGGGAACTTGGGGAAATAAATAGTGATGTCTTGAGGAGTGTACATATTACAGAGAGGGAGGTGCTGGAAGTCTTAACGCGCATCAAGGTAGATAAATCTCCGGGACCTGATGAAATGTATCCCAGGACGTTATGGGAGGTTAGGGAGGAAATTGCGGGTCCCCTAGCAGAGATATTTGAATCATCCACCGCTACAGGTGAGGTGCCTGAAGATTGGAGGGTAGCAAATGTTGTGCCTTTGTTTAAGAAGGGCGGCAGGGAAAAGCCTGGGAAGTACAGACCGGTGAGCCTGACATCTGTAGTGGGTAAGTTGTTCGAGGGTATTCTGAGAGACAGGATCTACGGGCATTTGGAGAGGCAGGGACTGATTAGGAACAGTCAGCATGGTTTTGTGAAAGGAAAATCATGTCTCACGAATTTGATTGAGTTTTTTGAAGGGGTAACCAAGAAGATAGATGAGGGCTGTGCAGTAGACGTGGTCTACATGGACTTTAGCAAAGCCTTTGACAAGGTACCGCATGGTAGGTTGTTACATAAGGTTAAATCTCACGGGATCCAAGGTGAGGTAGCCAATTGGATACAACATTGGCTTGACGACAGAAGACAGAGGGTGGGTGTAGAGGGTTGTTTTTCAAATTGGAGGCCTGTGACCAGCGGTGTGCCTCAGGGATCGGTGCTGGATCCGCTGTTATTTGTTATTTATATTAATGATTTGGATGAGAATTTAGGAGGCATGGTTAGTAAGTTTGCAGATGACACCAAGATTGGTGGCATCGTGGACAGTGAAGAAGGTTATCTAGGATTGCAACGGGATCTTGATAAATTGGGCCAGTGGGCCGATGAATGGCAGATGGAGTTTAATTTAGATAAATGTGAGGTGATGCATTTTGGGAGATCGAATCGGGCCAGGACCTACTCCGTTAATGGTAGGGCGTTGGGGAGAGTTGTAGAACAAAGAGATCTGGGAGTACAGGTTCATAGCTCCTTGAAAGTGGAGTCACAGGTGGATAGGGTGGTGAAGAAGGCATTCGGCATGCTTGGTTTCATTGGTCAGAACATTGAATACAGGAGTTGGGATGTCTTGTTGAAGTTGTACAAGACATTAGTTAGGCCACACTTGGAATACTGTGTACAGTTCTGGTCACCCTATTATAGAAAGGATATTATTAAACTAGAAAGAGTGCAGAAAAGATTTACTAGGATGCTGCCGGGACTTGATGGTTTGACTTATAGGGAGAGGTTAGATAGACTGGGACTTTTTTCCCTGGAGAGTAGGAGGTTAAGGGGTGATCTTATACAAGTCTATAAAATAATGAGGGGCATAGATAAGGTAGATAGTCAAAATCTTTTCCCAAAGGTAGGGGAGTCTATAACGAGGGGGGCATAGATTTAAGGTGAGAGGGGAGAGATACAAAAGGGTCCAGAGGGGCAATTTTTTCACTCAAAGGGTGGTGAGTGTCTGGAACGAGCTGCCAGAGGCAGTAGTAGAGGCGGGTACAATTTTGTCTTTTAAAAAGCATTTGGACAGTTACATGGGTAAGATGGGTATCGAGGGATATGGGCCAAGTGCAGGCAATTGGGACTAGCTTAGTGGTATAAACTGGGCGACATGGACATGTTGGGCCGAAGGGTCTGTTTCCATGTTGTAAACTTCTATGATTCTATGATTCTAATCAGGTTCTCATGAATGAGATCCCCCTCAATCAGATTCCCATTAATCAGACTCCCATTAATCTGACACCATCAATCAAACACCAATCAGACTCCCATCAATCAGATTCCCATCAGTCAGACTTCCATCAATCAGACTCCCATCAATCAGACTCCCATCAATCAGATCCCATCAATCAGACACCCATCAATCAAACACCATCAATCAGGTTCTCATGAATGAGATCCCCCTCAATCAGATTCCCATTAATCAGACTCCCATTAATCTGACACCATCAATCAGACACCAATCAGACTCCCATCAATCAGACTCCCATCAATCAGACTCCGATCAAGCCGACCCTCATCAACCAGAGCCCCATCAATCAGACCCCATAAATCAGACCCCCATCAATCAGAACCCCCCTGAATCAGACTCCCATCAATCAAACCCCCATCAATATGACGCCCATCAGTCAGACTTCCATCAATCAGACTCCCATCAATCAGATCCCATCAATCAGACACCCATCAATCAAACACCATCAATCAGGTTCTCATGAATGAGATCCCCCTCAATCAGATTCCCATTAATCAGACTCCCATTAATCTGACACCATCAATCAAACACCAATCAGACTCCCATCAATCAGACTCCCATCAATCCGACCCTCATCAACCAGAGCCCCATCAATCAGACCCCATAAATCAGACCCCCATCAATCAGAACCCCCCTGAATCAGACTCCCATCAATCAAACCCCCATCAATATGACGCCCATCAATCAGACGCCCATCAATCAGACTCCCATCAATAAGTCTCTCATCAATCTGTCCCCCATCTATCAGACTCCCGTCCATCAGACTCCCATCAATCAGACCCCATCAATTAGACTCCCATCAATCAGACCCCCATCAATCAGACTCCTATCAGTTAGACCCCCCTCAATCAGACTCCCATTAATCAGACTCCCATCAATCAGTCTCCCATCATTCAGACTCCCAACAATCAGACCTCCGTTAATCAGACTCCCATCAATCAGATCCCCATCAATCAGAACCCCCCTGAATCAGACCCCATTATTCATACCCCAGTCAGACACCCCAACTATCGGACCCCCATCGATCAGACCACAGCAATCAGACTCCCATCAATCAGACCCCATCAATCAGACACCATCAATCAGACGCCCATCAATCAGACTCCCATCAACCAGACCCCCATCAATCGGACTCCCCTCAACCAGACCCCCATTAATCAGACTCCCATCAACCAGACCCCCATCAATCAGACACCAATCAGTTTCCCATCAATCAGACTCCCATCTATCAGACTCCCATCAATCAGACACCCATGAATCAGACGCCCATCAATCAGACTCCCATTAATCAGACTCCCATTAATCAGACTCACATCAATCAGACTCCCATCAATCAGACTCCCATCAATCAGACTCCCTTCAATCAGACTCCCATCAATCAGACTGCCATCAATCAGGCTCCCAACAATCTGTCGCCCATCAATCTGTCCCCCATCAATTAAACTCCCATTAATCAGACACCATCAATCAGATTAATCACCATTAATCAGACGCCCATCAATCAGACTCCCATTAATCAGACTCCCAACAATCAGACCTACGTCAATCAGCCCCCCATCAATCTGTTACCCATCAATTAAACCACCATCAATCAGACGCCCATCAATCAGACTCCCATCAACCAGACCCCCATCAATCGGACTCCCATCAACCAGACCCCCATTAATCAGACTCCCATCAATCAGACACCATCAATCAGACTCCCATCAATCTGACTCCCAACAATCAGACTCCCAACAATCAGACCCCCAACAATCAGACCTCCGTCAATCAGACCCCCATCAATCTGTCCCCCATCAATTAAACTCCCATCAATCAGACTCCCATCAATCAGACTCCCATCAATCAGACCCCCAAAAATCAGACCTCCGTCAATCAGACCCCCATCAATCTGTCCCCCATCAATTAGACTCTCATCAATCGGACTCCCATTAATCTCACTCCCCTCAATCAGATTCCCATCAATCAGACCACCATCAATCAGACTCCTATCAATCAGACCCCAATCAACCTGTCCCCCATCTATCAGACTCCCATCTATCAGACTCCCATCAATCAAACTCCCATCAATCAGACTCCCATCAATTAGACTCCCAGCAATCACACTCCCATTAATCAGACACCATCAATCAGACTTCCATTATTCAGACTCCCAACAATCAGACCTCCGGCAATCAGAACCCCATCAATCTGTTACCCATCAATTGGACTCCCATCAATCAGACCTCCATCAATCAGACTCCCATCAATCTGATCCCATCAATCAGACTCCCATCAATCAAACACCATCAATCAGGTTCTCATGAATGAGATCCCCCTCAATCTGATTCCCATTAATCAGACTCCCATTAGTCTGACACCATCAATCAGACACCAATCAGACTCCCATCAATCAGACTCCCATCAATCAGACTCCCATTAATCACACTCCCATTAATCAGATTCCCATCAATCAGACATCACACTCCTATCAATCAGACCCCCATCAATCGGACTCCCATCAGTTGGACTCCCATCTATCAGTCTCCCATCAATCAGACCCCATCAATCATACCCCAATCAGACACCCCAACTATTGGATCCCCATCGATCAGACCCCATCAATCAGACACCATCAATCAGATTCCCATTAATCAGATTCCCATCAATCAGACTCCCATCAATCAGACACCCATCAATCAGAGACCCATCAACCAGACCCCCATCAATCAGACACCATCAATCAGATTCCCAACAATCAGACCTCGGTCAATCAGACCCCCATCAATCTGTTACCCATCAATCTGTTACCCATCAATCGGGCTCCCATCAATCAGACTTCCATTAACCAGACACCATCAATCAGACACCAATCCGATTCCCATCAATCACACTCCCATCAATCAGACTCCCATCAAGCCGACCCTCATCAACCAGAGCCCCATCAATCAGACCCCCATCAATCAGAACCCCCCTGAATCAGACTCCCATCAATCAGACCCCCATCAAAAGTCTCTCATCAATCTGTCCCCCATCTATCAGACTCCCGTCTATCAGACTCCCATCAATCAGACTCCCATCAATCACACTCCCATCAATCAGACTCCGATCAATTTGACCCCCATCAATCGAACTCCCATCAATCAGACTCCCATCAACCAGACCCCCATCAATCAGACTCCCATCAAGTAGACCCCCATTAATCAGACTCCCATCAACCAGATCCCCATCAATCAGACACCAATCAGTTTCCCATCAATCAGACTCCCGTCTATCAGATTCCCATCAATCAGACGCCCATCCATCAGACTCCCATCAAAAGTCTCTCATCAATCTGTCCCCCATCTATCAGACTCCCGTCTATCAGACTCCCATCAATCACACTCCCATCAATCAGACGCCTATCAATTAAACCCCCATCAACCGAACTCCCATGAATCAGACTCCCATCAATCAGACTCCCATCAATCAGACCCCATCAACCAGATCCCCATCAATCAGACCCCCATCAATCAGAACCCCCCTGAATCAGACTCCCTTCAATCAGACCCCCATCAATCAGACTCCCATCAATCGCACTCCCATCAATCAGACTCCTATCAATTAGACCCCCATCAATCAAACTCCCATCAATCAGACTCCCATCAATCAGACTCCCATTAACCAGACACCATCAGTCAGACACCAATCAGATTCCCATCAATCAGACGCCCATCCATCAGACTCCCATCAAAAGTCTCTCATCAATCTGTCCCCCATCTATCAGACTCCCGTCTATCAGACTCCCATCAATCACACTCCCATCAATCAGACTCCTATCAATTAAACCCCCATCAACCGAACTCCCATGAATCAGACTCCCATCAATCAGACTCCCATCAATCAGACCCCATCAACCAGATCCCCATCAATCAGACCCCCATCAATCAGAACCCCCCTGAATCAGACTCCCTTCAATCAGACCCCCATCAATCAGACTCCCATCAATCGCACTCCCATCAATCAGACTCCTATCAATTAGACCCCCATCAATCAAACTCCCATCAATCAGACTCCCATCAATCAGACTCCAATTAACCAGACACCATCAGTCAGACACCAATCAGATTCCCATCAATCAAACTTCCATTAATCTGACACCATCAATCAGACACCAATCAGACTCCCATCAATCAGACCCCCATCAATCAGACTCCTATTAATTAGACCCCCCTCAATCAGACTCCCATTATTCAGACTCCCAACAATCTGACCTGTCAATCAGACCCCCATCAATCTGTTACCCATCAATCAGATCCCCATCAATCACACTCCTATCAATCAGACTCCCATCAATCAGACTCCCATCAATCAGACCCCCATCAATCAGACCCCCATCAATCAGAATCCCAACAATCTGTCGCCCATCAATCTGTCCCCCATCAATTAAACTCCCATTCATCAGACACCATCGATCAGATTCGCATGAATTGGATTCCCCTCAATCAGATTCCCATTAATCAGACTCCCATCAATCAGACTCCCATCAATCAGACTCCCATCAATCAGACCCCCATCAATCAGACTCCTATCAATCAGACCCCCATCAACCTGTCCCCCATCTATCAGACTCCTATCAATCAGACCCCCATCAATCAGACCCCCATCATTTGGACTCCCATCAATCAGACTCCCATCAATTAAACTCCCATCAATCAGATTCTCATCAATCAGACTCCCATCTATCAGTCTCCCAACAATCAGACTCCCATCAATCAGAACCCCATCAATCAGAATCCCCCTGAATCAGACCCCATCAATCATACCCCAATCAGACACCCCAACTATTGGACCCCCATCGGTCAGACCCCATTAATCAGACACCATCAATCAGATTCCCATTAATCAGACTCCCATCAATCAGACCCCCATCAATCAGATTCCTATCAATAAGACCCCCATCAATCAGATTCTCATTAATCTGATTCCCTTCATTCAGATTCCCATCAATCAGACACCAATCAGACTCCCATCAATCAGACTCCCATCAATCAGACTCCCATCAATCAGAAACCGTCAATCAGATGCCCATCAATCAGTCACCAGTCAATCGAACTCCCATCAATCAGATTCCTATCAATCAGACTCCCATCAATCAGACTCCCATCATTCAAACTCCCATCAATCAGATCCCCCTCAATCTGATTCCCATTAATCAGACACCATCAATCAGACACCAATCAGTTTCCCATCAATCAGACTCGCATCATTCAGACCCCCATCAATCAGACTCCCGTCAATCAGACTCCCGTCAATCAGACTCCCGTCAATCAGACTCCCATCAATCAGACTCCCATCAATCAGACTCCCATTAATCAGACACCATCAACCAGACACCAATCAGACTCCCATCAATCAGACTCCCATCAATCAGACCCCCATCTATCAGACACCTATCAATAAGACTCCCATCAATCAGACTCCCATCAATCTGGCCCCCATCAATCAGATTCCCATTAATCAGACTCCCATCAATCAGACTCCCATCAATCAGACTCCCATCAATCAGACCCCCATCAATCAGACTCCTATCAATCAGACCCCCATCAACCTGTCCCCCATCTATCAGACTCCTATCAATCAGACCCCCATCAATCAGACCCCCATCATTTGGACTCCCATCAATCAGACTCCCATCAATTAAACTCCCATCAATCAGATTCTCATCAATCAGACTCCCATCTATCAGTCTCCCAACAATCAGACTCCCATCAATCAGAACCCCATCAATCAGAATCCCCCTGAATCAGACCCCATCAATCATACCCCAATCAGACACCCCAACTATTGGACCCCCATCGGTCAGACCCCATTAATCAGACACCATCAATCAGATTCCCATTAATCAGACTCCCATCAATCAGACCCCCATCAATCAGATTCCTATCAATAAGACCCCCATCAATCAGATTCTCATTAATCTGATTCCCTTCATTCAGATTCCCATCAATCAGACACCAATCAGACTCCCATCAATCAGACTCCCATCAATCAGA
Organism: Heptranchias perlo; assembly: GCF_035084215.1. Lineage (NCBI taxonomy): Eukaryota > Metazoa > Chordata > Chondrichthyes > Hexanchiformes > Hexanchidae > Heptranchias > Heptranchias perlo. The sequence continues at coordinate 674,521 of NW_027138796.1, forward strand.
CTCCCATCAATCAGAAACCGTCAATCAGATGCCCATCAATCAGTCACCAGTCAATCGAACTCCCATCAATCAGATTCCTATCAATCAGACTCCCATCAATCAGACTCCCATCATTCAAACTCCCATCAATCAGATCCCCCTCAATCTGATTCCCATTAATCAGACACCATCAATCAGACACCAATCAGTTTCCCATCAATCAGACTCGCATCATTCAGACCCCCATCAATCAGACTCCCGTCAATCAGACTCCCGTCAATCAGACTCCCATCAATCAGACTCCCATCAATCAGACTCCCATTAATCAGACACCATCAACCAGACACCAATCAGACTCCCATCAATCAGACTCCCATCAATCAGACCCCCATCTATCAGACACCCATCAATCAGACTCCCATTAATCAGACACCATCAATCAGACACCATCAATCAGACTCCCATCAATCAGACCCCCATCAATCGCAGCCCATCAATCCGACTCCCATCAATCTGTCCTCCATTAATCAGACTCCCATAAATCAGACCCCATCAATCAGACCCCCAACCATCAGACCCCCAACCATCAGACATCATCAATCAGACCCCCATCAATCAGACCCCCATCAATCAGTCCTCCAACCATCTGACCCCCAGCCATCAAACCCACATCAATCAGACTACCGTCTAACACACCACCATCAATCAGACGCCCATCAATCTGTCCCCCATCAACCTGTCCCCCATCAACCTGTCCCCCATCACTCTGTCCCCCATCAATCAGACACGCGTCAATCAGACTGCCGTCAATCGGACCCCCATCAATCAGACTCCTGTCAATCAGACCCCTGTCAATCAGGCCCTCGTCAATCAGACCCCCATCAATCAGAACCCATCTAACGGAGTTCCATCAGCCAGACCCCCATCAATTGGAACCCCATTAATCAGACTCTCATATATCAAATTCCCATCAAGCTGCCTCTCATCAATCAGATCCCCATCAATCAGACCCCCCATCAATCAGACCCTAACGATCAGACCCCCATCAATCACACGCCATCAATCAGACGTCATCAATCAGACGCCCCATCAATCAGACCCCCCATTCAATCATTACCCAATCAATCAGACACCCCAACCATCAGACCCCCATCAATCGGATCCCCGTCAATCGGACCCCCACCCATCAGACCCCCGTCAGTCAGACCGCAACCATCAGACCCCGGTTATCAGACCCCAATCAATCAAGCCCCCATCAATTAGACCTCCAAACATCACAGCCCCATCAATTCAAACCCCCTCAATCAGAACCCCGTCAATCATATCCTAACGATCAGAACCCCATCAGTCAAATGCCATAAATCAAAACCCCATCAGTCAGACCCCAATCAAGCTCAGCCCCCAATCAGATCCCCATCAGACAGATCCCCATCAATCAGACCCCCATCAATCAGACCCCCATCATTCAGAACCCCCATTAATCAGACCCCCCATCAATCAGACCCCCCCATCACTCAGAACCCCCATTAATCAGACCCCCCATCAATCAGACCCCCATCATTGAGATGCCCCATCAATCAGACCCCCCATCAATCATTACCCAATCAATCACACACCCAATCATCAGACTCCCAACAATCAGACCCCATCAATCAGACCCCCCTCAATCAGACCCCACTCAATCAGACCCCCCTCAATCAGACCCCCCTCAATCAGACCCCCCTCAATCAGACTCCCCTCAATCAGACCCCCATCAGACACTGATCAATAAGACCCCCATCAATCAGACCCCCATCAATCAGACGATCTACCATCAGTCCTCCAACCATCTGACCCCCAGCCATTAAACCCACATCAATCAGACTCCCGTCGCACAGACCTCTGTCATTCAGACCCCCATCAATCAAGCTCCCATCAATCTGTCCCCCGTCAATCAAACTCCCATCAATCTGTCCCCCATCAAATCAGTCCCCCGTCAATCAAAATCCCATCAATCAGGCTCCCACCTATCAGGCTCCCATCAATCAGACTCCCATCAATCAGACTCCCATCAATCAGACTCCCATCAATCAGAACCCCATCAATCAGAACCTCATCTATTAGAATCTAATCTGTGAAAGCAAACAATGACCCACACCAATTTGTCCCCCATCTATCATATTCGCATCAACCAGATTCACACCAATCGGACCCCCGTCAATCAGACCCCACCGATCAGCCCAACATCTATTAGACGCCCATCAGTCAGACCCCCATCTATCAGTCTGGACAGTGTTTTAATGACTGAAGTTCTCTGACACCAGGACGCAGTTTGATTAACCCCCCTGGGTCCATTGATCCTCTTCCAATTCAAACAGCTTCTTTTACACCGTGTTTCTCAATCCCTTGTCGTGTATTTGTGGCTTTTAAAGCAACACACTTCCACAGTTATTTAAAAATATTTATTTTCTTAACTATAATTTGTAACATAAATGTGAATTAAAGTTAAACTCTTTTTACTTTCTAAATTAATAAGTCGTTTGGTAAAATAAATGTGAAATTTAGTTAAACTCTTTACTTTCTAAATGAATAAATCTTATTCTTCCTCCTCCGCCTTTCTGTCCAGCGAGGAAGAATCGACGGCCACCTCTTCGTAATCCTTCTCGAGTGAGGCCAGGTCCTCCCGTGCGTCCTGGAACTCCCCTTCCTCCAGCCCCTCCCCCACGTACCAGTGGACAAAGGCCCGCTTGGCGTACATCTTATCGAATTTGAGGTTGAGGCGGGTCCAAGCCAAGGCAATGGCGGTGGTGTTGCTCAGCATACAGAGGGCACGCTGCACCTTTGCCAGATCGCCCCCTGGCACCACAGTCGGGGGCTGGTAGTTGATGCCAACCTGTGGGAAAAGAAAATTCTTTAGATTTCAAATGTTCAAAATAGGAGGTTCAAAATCAGAGTCATTGACTCACTTAATTATCAGAAAGATAAATTTAAGAACCAGTTTGTATCTTTCACTGTACAGGGATAATTCTTTTCTTCATTTCATCTTCTCCAATGAGGCCCTTCATTTTTCAGGATGCCTTTTCTTTGTTTAAGGCTGGACTTTTCCTGGAACACTCAGGGCTGCAATCCAGGATTGGAGCTGAGACAATTCCACCTACAGCCTCAGAGGGAGCTCCTCTTTGGGCCAGGAATGGGGAGGGTCTGAAAGGAGGGGCAGCTTTTGACCCAGACTGAACAGACGTATTGTTCATGTGGGATATCAGATTGTCAGAATCCATTTTTCCCCAGAGCCCCATGGATTGAACACAAAACCCACACTTACCTTGAACCCGGTCGGGCACCAATCAACAAACTGGATCGAGCGCTTGGTTTTGATGGTGGCGATGGAGGCGTTGACATCCTTTGGCACGACATCTCCTCGGTACAGCATGCAGCACGCCATGTACTTGCCCTGGCGGGGGTCGCACTTCACCATCTGATTGGCTGGCTCAAAGCAGGCGTTGGTGATCTCTGCCACAGTTATTTGCTCGTGGTAAGCCTTCTCGGCTGAAATAAGGGGGGCATAGGTTGCCAGTGGGAAATGAATGCGGGGATAGGGGACCAGGTTGGTTTGGAACTCAGTCAGGTCCACATTGAGGGCACCGTCGAACCGTAGTGACGCCGTAATGGACGACACTATCTGTCCAACAAGACGGTTGAGATTGGTGTACGTTGGACGCTCAATGTCAAGGTTACGCCGACATATGTCGTAAATGGCCTCGTTGTCGACCATGAAGGCGCAGTCAGAGTGCTCGAGGGTGCAGTGGGTAACAAGCACAGAGTTGTACGGCTCGACCACCGCAGTGGAAATCTGCGGCGCAGGGTAAATGGCAAACTCCAGTTTGGATTTCTTGCCGTAGTCTACAGATAGTCTCTCCATCAGGAGGGATGTAAAACCCGAGCCGGTCCCACCCCCGAAACTGTGGAAAATGAGGAAACCCTGGAGTCCCGTGCACTGGTCAGCCTGTGGGCAAAGAAGGTACAAAACATTAAAAGGGAGCAGGAAATGGAATCTATCATCAAAGGACAGTGAACACAGGACAGGAGCAAAGATACTGACCGTTCCTGGTGGGACAGGGCAGTGGGAGCTGGGGAGAAGGGAGAGTGGGAGATGGGGAGAAGGGAGAGTGGGAGAAGGGAGATGGGGAGAGGGGAGATGGGGAGAGGGGAGAGTGGGAGATGGTGAGAATGGAGAGTTGGAGCTGGTGAGAATGGGGCGGCGGGAGATGGGGACAAGGGGCGGCGGGAGATGGGGACAACGGGCAGTGGGAGATCGGGACAAGGGGCATTGGGAGATGGGGAGAAGGGGCAGTGGAAAATGGGGAGAAGGGGCAGTGGGAGATGGGGACAAGGGGCACTGGGAGATGGGGAGAAGGGGCAGTGGGAGATGGGGACAAGGGGCAGTGGGAGATGGGGACAAGGGGCACTGGGAGATGGGGAGAAGGGGCAGTGGGAGATGGGGACAAGGGGCAGTGGGAGATGGGGACAAGGGGCAGTGGAAGCCTGGGGGAGAGAGTAATGAATTGGGGTGGAGGGAGTGCGGAACCAAGGGTGGAAGCACTGGGGGAGTTGGGAGAGTAATTGAGGTTGGGGGGGCGGGAAGAGTCAGGGAAGGGACCATCAGGCATCGAATATTGTAGGGTGCATGGGAAACCAAAATGGCCACTCAAAGGACTTGACCAAAGGCCGGCTCTATGTAAACAGGAAGTCCACCGATCTTCCGAAGTTTGTGCGGCCAATTGGGAGAAATTCCCATCCACTTTTCAGCATTGTTATTGGCTGCTTTTTTCCAGAATGGGTAGTGGAAGAGACATCAATAAGTGATACTGGAGAGAATAAGCAGGATTTCTTTACTCGTGACACTTCGTCAGCTGTAAGATTTTAATTCTACAAGTTGTATTGGGCGGTGGGAGCGATGGCGGGACGGGGCGGTGGGAGCGATGGCGGGACGGGGCGGTGGGAGCGATGGCGGGACGGGGCGGAGGGAGCGATGGCGGGACGGGGCGGTGGGAGCGATGGCGGGACGGGGGGAGGGAGCGATGGCGGTACGGGGCGGTGGGAGCGATGGCGGGACGGGGCGGAGGGAGCGATGGCGGGACGGGGCGGTGGGAGAGATGACGGGGCGGTGGGAGCGATGGCGGGACGGGGCGGAGGGAGCGATGGCGGGACGGGGCGGTGGGAGCGATGGCGGGACGGGGCGGTGAGAGTGATGGCGGGACGGGGCGGAGGGAGCGATGGCGGGACGGGGCGGAGGGAGCGATGGCGGGACGGGGCGGAGGGAGATGATGGGATTGGGCAGCGGGATCAGGCAGCGGGAGCCAGTACACAACCTACCAGCTTCCGTATTCGATCCAAGACCAGATCCACGATCTCCTTGCCGATGGAGCAGTGGCCCCGTGCGTAGTTATTGGCCGCATCCTCCTTGCCGGTGATGAGTTGCTCGGGGTGAAAGAGCTGTCGGTAGGTGCCGGTGCGGACCTCATCTGGGGGCAGGGAACGGAGAGTTAAAAACCTGAACACAAAACGTTCCAGGCACTTTGATACGAGTCCGGCCATACTTGAACGAGTTTAGTGAGAGCACTGACCACCTAACACATCAACAATCTCTCCCCTTACCGATCACAGTGGGCTCCAGATCTACAAACACGGCTCGGGGGATGTGCTTGCCCGCCCCCGTCTCACTGAAGAAGGTGTTGAAGGAGTCGTCCCCACCTCCGATGGTCTTGTCACTGGGCATCTGCCCATCTGGTTGGATCCCATGCTCCAGGCAATACAGCTCCCAGCAAGCATTGCCGATCTGCACACCTGCCTGGCCAGCGTGGATTGAAAGACACTCACGCTAAAGAGTGGAGAACACAGGATTATTTACACAGGTAGGAGGACAATGCCTTATACAGTCAGTGGAGGTGGAAGGGAGAAGGGTGTGTGGATCCCTTCTCTCTCCCAGTGGATCCCACTCTCCCAGTGGATCCCACTCTCCTCGAATCCTTAATTCCCTGTGGATCTCCCTGTCACTCCTTGTGGATCCCTTTGCCTGTGAATTCCAGCTGTCATTCCCTGTGGATATCCCTCTCCCTGTGGATTCCCACTGTCTTCCTGTGGATTCCCATTCTTCATGCAGATCCTCTGTCCCTGTGGATTCCTATTTTCCCTGCAGATCCTTTCTTCCTGTGGATTCTTGCTCATCTTATGGATTCCTACCATACCAGTGGATTAACTCTCTCTCTCCCTGCATGTATTCCTACTCTCCCTGTGGATTCCTGCTCTGTCCCTGTGGATCACCCCTCACTCTCCCTGTGGGTGCCCTTCTTGTTGATTATCCATCTCCCTGTCGATCTCCCTTCTCCCACTGGGTCTCTTCTCTCTTCCTTTGGGTCCTACTCTCTCTGTAGAATTCTCTCTCCTCTGGATGCCCCTTCTCTCCCCCTGTTGATTAGCACTCTCTCCCCGTGGACCATCCCTCTTTCCCTGGGGATCCCCATCTCTCCGTGTGGATTGTTCTTCTCTCCATGTGAATACTTCTCTCCCTGTGGGCCCCTTCCACTCAGTCTGAGTGGATGCTTTCTCTCTCCCAGTAGTTCCCCTCTCCCTGTAGATTGCCCCTCCACTTGTCGATTCCCCACTTCCTGTTGATTTCCCTTTACACGTGGATTTCCTCTCTCCCTACAGATTCCCCTTCTACCAGCAGATCTCCTGTATCCCTGTGGACCCCTGTTTTCCTCTAGAAACCACCCCCTCGCTCCCTGTGGAATCCCATTCTTACTGCAGAGCCTCTTTATGTGGAATCCCTCTCTCCCCATGGATTCCAACACTGCCCGTGGATTCCCCATGTCTCCCTGTCGATTACCCCTCACTCTCCTTGTGGAGCCCCCGCACTCCAGGTCGATGAGCCTTCTCCCTGTGGATCTTACCTCCCTATGGATCTCATCTCTCCCTTTGGGTCACTTCTCATTGTAGAACTCTCTCAGTGGATCCCTCTCTACCTATGGATTTCTTTGGATCCCTTCTCTGTGGATCCCTCTCTCAGGATCCCTCCTCTCTCCCTGGGGATTCGCGCTCGCTCCCGCAGGTCACCTCCTCTCCATGCCGATTGACCAACCCCCTATGGAAACCCCCTCTCTCCGAGACTCCCGCTCCCCTTGTGGATACTTATCTCCCTGTGGATTTATTCCCTCCCTGTGAATCGCTCTCTCCCAGTGGATCCCTCTCTCCCTGTGACTCCCTCTGTCCCAGGAGATCCCTCTCTCCCTGTGACTCCCTCTCTCCCAGTAGATCCCTCTCTCCCTGTGAATTCCTTTCTCCCAATGGATCCCTCTCTCCCAGTGGATCCCACTCTCCCTGTGGATCCCTCTCTCCCAGTAGATTCCTCTCTCCCAGTAGACCCCTATCTCCCCGTGAATTCCTTTCACCCAGGAGATCCCCCTCTCCCTGTGAAATCCACTCTCCCAGTAGATCCCACTCTCCCTGTGAATCCCTCTCTCCCAGTGGATCCCCCTCTCCCTGTGGATCCCTCTGTCTCGGTGGAACACCCTCGCTCTGTGCATTGCCCAGTGAGCTCTCACCATAATCTCCTCCTATTCTCGCAGCTCTTGAGAATGTGCCTCGTGCTGCCGCTCCCGCTATTTATACCCCGCCCGATAGAACCCTCCTATTCAGCAAATCGGGCTCTGATTGGTCTGTGAGAACAATGACCTATTGTTGCTTTGTTAAACGTAGCGACGTTGCTCAGTGCTGATTGGTTCATTGTGTAAAAGGCGGAACCAAGAATTCGCAACATTCTTTTATGGGAGGAGCGCCAGGGAACAAGAGAATTCCCCTTACCCCCAGACCCCATCAATCAGACCCCCAACCCCCAGACCCCATCAATCAGACCCCCAACCCCCAGACCCCATCAATCAGACCCCCAACCCCCAGACCCCATCAATCAGACCCCCAACCCCCAGACCCCATCAATCAGACCCCCAACCCCCAGACCCCATCAATCAGACCCCCAACCCTCAGACCCCATCAATCAGACCCCCAACCCCCAGACCCCATCAATCAGACCCCCAACCCCCAGACCCCATCAATCAGACCCCCAACCCCCAGACCCCATCAATCAGACCCCCAACCCCCAGACCCCATCAATCAGACCCCCAACCCCCAGACCCCATCAATCAGACCCCCAACCCCCAGACCCCATCAATCAGACCCCCAACCCCCAGACCCCATCAATCAGACCCCCAACCCCCAGACCCCATCAATCAGACCCCCAACCCCCAGACCCCATCAATCAGACCCCCAACCCCCAGACCCCATCAATCAGACCCCCAACCCCCAGACCCCATCAATCAGACCCCCAACCCCCAGACCCCATCAATCAGACCCCCAACCCCCAGACCCCATCAATCAGACCCCCAACCCCCAGACCCCATCAATCAGACCCCCAACCCCCAGACCCCATCAATCAGACCCCCAACCCCCAGACCCCATCAATCAGACCCCCAACCACCAGACCCCATCAATCAGACCCCCAACCCCCAGACCCCATCAATCAGACCCCCAACCCCCAGACCCCATCAATCAGACCCCCAACCCCCAGACTCCATCAATCAGACCCCCAACCCCCAGACCCCATCAATCAGACCCCCAACCCCCAGACCCCATCAATCAGACCCCCAACCCCCAGACCCCATCAATCAGACCCCCAACCCCCAGACCCCATCAATCAGTCCCCCAACCCCCAGACCCCATCAATCAGACCCCCAACCCCCAGACCACATCAATCAGACCCCCAACCCCCAGACCCCATCAATCAGACCCCCAACCCCCAGACACCATCAATCAGACCCCCAACCCCCAGACCCCATCAATCAGACCCCCAACCCCCAGACCCCATCAATCAGACCCCCAACCCCCAGACCCCATCAATCAGACCCCCAACCCCCAGACCCCATCAATCAGACCCCCAACCCCCAGACCCCATCAATCAGACCCCCAACCCCCAGACCCCATCAATCAGACCCCCAACCCCCAGACCCCATCAATCAGACCCCCAACCCCCAGACCCCATCAATAAGACCCCCAACCCCCAGACCCCATCAATCAGACCCCCAACCCCCAGACCCCATCAATCAGACCCCCAACCCCCAGACCCCATCAATCAGACCCCCAACCCCCAGACCCCATCAATCAGACCCCCAACCCCCAGACCCCATCAATCAGACCCCCAACCCCCAGGCCCCATCAATCAGACCCCCAACCCCCAGACCCCATCAATCAGACCCCCAATCCCCGGACCCCATCAATAAGACCCCCAACCCCTGGACCCCATCAATCAGACCCCCAACCCCAGAACCCATCAATCAGACCCCCAACCCCCAGACCCCATCAATCAGACCCCCAACCCCCAGACCCCATCAATAAGTCCCCCAAACCCCAGACCCCATCAATCAAACCCCCAACCCCCAGACCCCATCATTCAGACCCCCAACCCCCAGACCCCATCAATCAGACCCCCAACCCCCAGACCCCATCAATCAGACCCCCAACGCCCAGACCCCATCAAACAGACCCCCAACCCCACACCCCATCAATCAGACCCACAACCCCCAGACCCCATCAATCAGACCCCCAACCTCCAGACACCATCAATCAGACCCCCAACCCCCAGACCCCATCAATCAGACCCCCAACCTCCAAACCCCATCAATCAGACCCCCACCCCCCAGACACCATCAATCAGACCCCCAACCCCCAGACCCCATCAATCAGACCCCCAACCTCCAAACCCCATCAATCAGACCCCCAACCCCCAGACCCCATCAATCAGACCTCCAACCCCCAGACCCCATCAAACAGACCCCCAACCCCACACCCCATCAATCAGACCCACAACCCCCAGACCCCATCAATCAGACCCCCAACCTGCAGACACCATCAATCAGACCCCCAACCCCCAGACCCCATCAATCAGACCCCCAACCCCCAGACCCCATCAATCAGACCCCCAACCCCCAGACCCCATCAATCAGACCCCCAACCCCCAGACCCCATCAATCAGACACCCAACCCCCAGACCCCATCAATCAGACCCCCATCAATCAGACCCCCAACCCTCAGACCCAATCAATCAGACGCCCAACCCCCAGACCCCATCAATCAGACCCCCAACCCCCAGACCACATCAATCAGACCCCCAACCCCCAGACCCCATCAATCAGACCCCCAACCCCCAGAACCGATCAATCAGACTCCCAACCCTCAGACCCCATCAATCAGACCCACAACCCCCAGACCCCATCAATCAGACCCCCAACCCCCATACCCCATCAATCAGACCCCCAAACCCCAGACCCCATCAATCAGACCCCCAAACCCCAGACCCCATCAATCAGACCCCCAAACCCCAGACCCCATCAATCAGACCACCAACCCCCAGACCCCATCAATCAGACGCCCAAACCCCAGACCCCATCAATCAGAACCCCAACCCCCAGACCCCATCAATCAGACCCCCAACCCCCAGACCCCATCAATCAGACCCCCAACCCGCAGACCCCATCAATCAGACCCCCAATCCCCAGACCACATCAATCAGACCCCCAACCCCCAGACCCCATCAATCAGACCCCCAACCCCCAGACCCCATCAATCAGACCCCTAACGCCCAGACCACATCAATCAGACCCACAAACCCCAGACCCCCAACCCCGAGACCCCATCAATCAGACCCCCAACCCCAGACCCCATCAATCAGACCCCCAACTTCAGATCCCATCAATCAGATCCCCAACCCTCAGACCCCATCAATCAGACCCCCAAACCCCAGACCCCATCAATCAGACCCCCCACAATCAGACCCCATCAATCAGACCCCCAACCTCAAACCCCATCAATCAGACCCCCAACCCCCAGACCCCATCAATCAGACCCCCAACCACCAGACTCCCATCGATCAGACTCCCAACTATCAGTCCCCATCAATCAGACCCGAATCAACCAGTCCCCAACAATCAGACCACATCAATCAGACCCCCATCAAACAGAACCCATCAAACAGACCCCGTAAATCAAACGCCATCAATCAGACCCCCATCAATCAGACCCACATCAATCAGACCCCCAACCCGCAGACCCCATCAATCAGACCCCCAACCCCCAGACCCCATCAATCAGACCCCCAACCCCCAGACCCCATCAATCAGTCCCCAACCCCCAGACCCCATCAATCAGACCCCCAACCCCCAGACCCCATCAATCAGACCCCCAACTCCCAGACCCAATCAATCAGACCCCCAACCTTCAGACCCCATCAATCAGACCCCCAACCCCCAGATCCCATCAATCAGACCCCTAACCCCCAGACCCCATCAATCAGACCCCCAACCCTCAGACCCCCAACCCCCAGACCCCATCAATCAGACCCCCAACCCCCAGACCCCATCAATCAGACCCCCAACCCCCAGACCCAATCAATCGGACCCCCAACCCTCAGATCCCATCAATCAGACCTCCAACCCCCCATATCCCATCAATCGAACCCCCAACCCCCAGACCCCATCAATCAGACCCCCAACCCCCAGACCCCATCAATCAGACCCCCAACCCCCAGACCCCATCAATCAGACCCCCAACCCCCAGACCCCATCAATCAGACCCCCAACCCCCAGACCCCATCAATCAGACACCCAACCCCCAGACCCCATCAATCAGACCCCCAACCCCCAGACCCCATCAGTAAGACCCCCAACCCCCAGACCCAATCAATCAGACCCCCAACCTTCAGACCCCATCAATCAGACCCCCAACCCCCAGATCCCATCAATCAGACCCCCAACCCCCAGACCCCATCAATCAGACCCCCAACCCTCAGACCCCCAATCCCCAGACCCCATCAATCAGACCCCCAACCCCCAGACCCCATCAATCAGATCCCCAACCCCCAGATCCCATCAATCAGACCCCCAACCCCCCATATCCCATCAATCGAACCCTCAACCCCCAGACCCCATCAATCAGACCCCCAACCCCCAGACCCCATCAATTAGACACCCAACCCCCAGACCCCATATATCAGACCCCCAACCCCCAGACCCCATCAGTAAGACCCCCAACCCCCAGACCCCGTGAATCAGACCCCCAACGCCCAGACCCCATCAATCAGAACCCCAACCCCCAGACCCCATCAAGCAGACCCCCAACGCCCAGACCCCATCAATCAGACCCACAACCCCCAGACCCCATCAATCAGACCCCCAAACCTCAGACCCCCAACCCCCAGACCCCATCAATCAGACCCCCAACTCCCAGAACCCATCAATCAGACCCCCAACCCCCAGACCCCATCAATCAGACCCCCAACTCCCAGAACCCATCAATCTGACCCCCAGACCCCATCAACCAGACCCCCAACCTGAGACCCCATCAATCAGACCCCCAGACCCCATCAATCAGTCCCCCAACCCCGACCCCATCAATCAGACCCCCAAACCTCAGACCCCCAACTCCCAGACCCCATCAATCAGACCCCCAACCCTCAGACCTCCAACCCTCAGATCACATCAATCAGACCCCCAACCCCCAGACCCCATAAATCAGACCCCCAACGCAGACCCCGTCAATCAGACCGACAACCTCCAGACCTCATCAATCAGACCCCCAACTTCCAGACCCCATCAATCAGACCCCCAACCCCCAGACCTCATCAATCAGACCCCCAACCCCCAGACCCCATCAATCAGACCCCCAACCCCCAGACCCCATCAATCAGACCCCCAGACCCCATCAATCTGACCCCCAACCTCCAGACCGCATCAATCACTCCCCCAACCCCGACCCCATCAACCAGACCCCCAACCCTCAGACCCCCAACTCCCAGACCCCATCAATCAGACCCTCAGACCCCATCAATCAGATCCCCAACCCTCAGACCCCATCAATCAGACCCCCAAACCCCAGACCCCATCAATCAGACCCCCCACAATCAGACGCCATCAATCAGACCCCCAACCATCCAACCCCATCAATTAGACCCCCAACCCTTGACCCCATCAATCAGACCCCCAACCATCATACCCCATCAATCAGACCCCCAACCTCAGACCCCATCAATCAGACCCCCAACCCCCAGACCCCATCAATCAGACCCCAACCCTCAGACCCCATCAATCAGACCCCCAAACCTCAGACCCCATTAATCAGACCCCGAACCATCAGACCCCAGCATTTAGACCCCAACCTTAGAACCCCATCAATCAGACCCGAACCAGCAGACCCCATCAATTAGACTACCATCAATCAGTCCCCATTAATCAGACCCCCAATCATCAGAACCCCATCAATCAGACCCCATCAATCAGACTGCCAACCTTAGACCCCAGTAATGCGACCCCCAGCCATCAGACCCTATCAATCAGACCCCCAACCTCAGAGCCCATCAATCCGACCCCCAACCTCAGAGCCCATCAATCGGAACCTAACTTCAGACCCCCATCAATCAAACCCCCAACCTCCGAACCCATCAATCAGACCCCCAACCTCTGAGCCCATCAATCAGACCCTCAACCATCCAACCCCATCAATCAGACCCCCAACCCTTGACCCCATCAATCAGACCCCCAACCATCATCCCCCATCAATCAGACCCCCAACCTCCGACCTCATCAATCAGACCCCCAAGCACAGACCCCATCAATCAGATCCCCAACCATCATACCCCATCAATCTGATTGATGGGCTCTGATGTTGGGGGTCAGTTTGATGGGGTCTGATGTTGGGGGTCTGATTGATGGGGTTTGATGGTCGGGTTCTGATGGGCTCTGAGTTTGTGGGTCTGATTGATGATGGTCTGATTGATGGGGTATGAGGGTTGGGGGTCTAATTGCTGGGGTCTGATGGTTGGGGGTCTGATTGATGGGGTCTGAGATGGTGGGTCTGAGGATGTGGGTTTGATGGGCTCTGAGTTTGTGGGTCTGACCCCATCAGACCCCATCAATCTGACCCCCAACCTCAGACCCTATAAATCTGACCCCCAACCTCAAGACCGCATCAATCAGACCCCCAACCTCAGACCACCATCAATCAGACCCCATCAATCTGACCCCAACAATCAGATCATCATCAATCAGACCACCATCAATCAGATCACCATCAATCAGACCACCATCAATCAGATCATCATCAATCAGATCACCATCAATCAGACCCCCATCAATCAGACCCCCATCAATCAGACCCCCATCAATCAGACCCCATCAATCTGACCCCATCAATCAGATCATCATCAATCAGATCACCATCAATCAGACCACCATCAATCAGACCCCATCAATCAGACCCCCATCAATCATACCCCCATCAATCAGACCCCATCAATCAGATCATCATCAATCAGACCACCATCAATCAGACCACCATCAATCAGATCACCATCAATCAGACCCCCATCAATCAGACCCCCATCAATCAGACCCCCATCAATCAGACCCCCATCAATCAGATCACCATCAATCAGACCACCATCAATCAGACACCCATCAATCAGATCACCATCAATCTGATCCCAACAATCAGATCACCATCAATCTGATCCCATCAATCAGATCACCATCAATCTGATCCCAACAATCAGATCACCATCAATCAGACCACCATCAATCAGACCCCCATCAATCAGATCACCATCAATCAGATCACCATCAATCAGACCCCCATCAATCAGATCACCATCAATCTGATCCCAACAATCAGATCACCATCAATCAGACCCCATCAATCTGACCCCAACAATCAGATCATCATCAATCAGACCACCATCAATCAGATCACCATCAATCAGACCACCATCAATCAGATCATCATCAATCAGATCACCATCAATCAGACCCCCATCAATCAGACCCCCATCAATCAGACCCCCATCAATCAGACCCCATCAATCTGACCCCATCAATCAGATCATCATCAATCAGATCACCATCAATCAGACCACCATCAATCAGACCCATCAATCAGACCCCCATCAATCATACCCCCATCAATCAGACCCCATCAATCAGATCATCATCAATCAGACCACCATCAATCAGACCACCATCAATCAGATCACCATCAATCAGACCCCCATCAATCAGACCCCCATCAATCAGACCCCCATCAATCAGACCCCCATCAATCAGATCACCATCAATCAGACCACCATCAATCAGACACCCATCAATCAGATCACCATCAATCAGATCAGCATCAATCAGACCCCCATCAATCAGATCACCATCAATCTGATCCCAACAATCAGATCACCATCAATCTGATCCCATCAATCAGATCACCATCAATCTGATCCCAACAATCAGATCACCATCAATCAGACCACCATCAATCAGACCCCCATCAATCAGATCACCATCAATCAGATCACCATCAATCAGACCCCCATCAATCAGATCACCATCAATCTGATCCCAACAATCAGATCACCATCAATCTGATCCCATCAATCAGATCACCATCAATCTGATCCCAACAATCAGATCACCATCAATCAGACCACCATCAATCAGATCCCATCAATCAGATCACCATCAATCAGATCACCATCAATCAGATCACCATCAATCAGACCCCCATCAATCAGATCACCATCAATCAGATCCCATCAATCAGACCACCATCAATCTGATCCCAACAATCAGATCACCATCAATCAGACCCCCAACCCCCAGACCCCATCAATCAGACCCCAACCCTCAGACCCCATCAATCAGACCCCCAAACCTCAGACCCCATTAATCAGACCCCGAACCATCAGACCCCAGCATTTAGACCCCAACCTTAGAACCCCATCAATCAGACCCGAACCAGCAGACCCCATCAATTAGACTACCATCAATCAGTCCCCATTATTCAGACCCCCAATCATCAGAACCCCATCAATCAGACCCCATCAATCAGACTGCCAACCTTAGACCCCAGTAATGCGACCCCCAGCCATCAGACCCTATCAATCAGACCCCCAACCTCAGAGCCCATCAATCCGACCCCCAACCTCAGAGCCCATCAATCGGAACCTAACTTCAGACCCCCATCAATCAAACCCCCAACCTCCGAACCCATCAATCAGACCCCCAACCTCTGAGCCCATCAATCAGACCCTCAACCATCCAACCCCATCAATCAGACCCCCAACCCTTGACCCCATCAATCAGACCCCCAACCATCATCCCCCATCAATCAGACCCCCAACCTCCGACCTCATCAATCAGACCCCCAAGCACAGACCCCATCAATCAGATCCCCAACCATCATACCCCATCAATCTGATTGATGGGCTCTGATGTTGGGGGTCAGTTTGATGGGGTCTGATGTTGGGGGTCTGATTGATGGGGTTTGATGGTCGGGTTCTGATGGGCTCTGAGTTTGTGGGTCTGATTGATGATGGTCTGATTGATGGGGTATGAGGGTTGGGGGTCTAATTGCTGGGGTCTGATGGTTGGGGGTCTGATTGATGGGGTCTGAGATGGTGGGTCTGAGGATGTGGGTTTGATGGGCTCTGAGTTTGTGGGTCTGACCCCATCAGACCCCATCAATCTGACCCCCAACCTCAGACCCTATAAATCTGACCCCCAACCTCAAGACCGCATCAATCAGACCCCCAACCTCAGACCACCATCAATCAGACCCCATCAATCTGACCCCAACAATCAGATCATCATCAATCAGACCACCATCAATCAGATCACCATCAATCAGACCACCATCAATCAGATCATCATCAATCAGATCACCATCAATCAGACCCCCATCAATCAGACCCCCATCAATCAGACCCCCATCAATCAGACCCCATCAATCTGACCCCATCAATCAGATCATCATCAATCAGATCACCATCAATCAGACCACCATCAATCAGACCCCATCAATCAGACCCCCATCAATCATACCCCCATCAATCAGACCCCATCAATCAGATCATCATCAATCAGACCACCATCAATCAGACCACCATCAATCAGATCACCATCAATCAGACCCCCATCAATCAGACCCCCATCAATCAGACCCCCATCAATCAGACCCCCATCAATCAGATCACCATCAATCAGACCACCATCAATCAGACACCCATCAATCAGATCACCATCAATCTGATCCCAACAATCAGATCACCATCAATCTGATCCCATCAATCAGATCACCATCAATCTGATCCCAACAATCAGATCACCATCAATCAGACCACCATCAATCAGACCCCCATCAATCAGATCACCATCAATCAGATCACCATCAATCAGACCCCCATCAATCAGATCACCATCAATCTGATCCCAACAATCAGATCACCATCAATCAGACCCCATCAATCTGACCCCAACAATCAGATCATCATCAATCAGACCACCATCAATCAGATCACCATCAATCAGACCACCATCAATCAGATCATCATCAATCAGATCACCATCAATCAGACCCCCATCAATCAGACCCCCATCAATCAGACCCCCATCAATCAGACCCCATCAATCTGACCCCATCAATCAGATCATCATCAATCAGATCACCATCAATCAGACCACCATCAATCAGACCCATCAATCAGACCCCCATCAATCATACCCCCATCAATCAGACCCCATCAATCAGATCATCATCAATCAGACCACCATCAATCAGACCACCATCAATCAGATCACCATCAATCAGACCCCCATCAATCAGACCCCCATCAATCAGACCCCCATCAATCAGACCCCCATCAATCAGATCACCATCAATCAGACCACCATCAATCAGACACCCATCAATCAGATCACCATCAATCAGATCAGCATCAATCAGACCCCCATCAATCAGATCACCATCAATCTGATCCCAACAATCAGATCACCATCAATCTGATCCCATCAATCAGATCACCATCAATCTGATCCCAACAATCAGATCACCATCAATCAGACCACCATCAATCAGACCCCCATCAATCAGATCACCATCAATCAGATCACCATCAATCAGACCCCCATCAATCAGATCACCATCAATCTGATCCCAACAATCAGATCACCATCAATCTGATCCCATCAATCAGATCACCATCAATCTGATCCCAACAATCAGATCACCATCAATCAGACCACCATCAATCAGATCCCAT
Source organism: Heptranchias perlo (assembly GCF_035084215.1). Lineage (NCBI taxonomy): Eukaryota > Metazoa > Chordata > Chondrichthyes > Hexanchiformes > Hexanchidae > Heptranchias > Heptranchias perlo. The sequence continues at coordinate 692,660 of NW_027138796.1, forward strand.
CAATCAGATCACCATCAATCAGATCACCATCAATCAGATCACCATCAATCAGACCCCCATCAATCAGATCACCATCAATCAGATCCCATCAATCAGACCACCATCAATCTGATCCCAACAATCAGATCACCATCAATCAGATCACCATCAATCAGATCACCATCAATCAGACCCCCATCAATCAGACCCCCATCAATCAGATCACCATCAATCAGATCACCATCAATCAGATCACCATCAATCAGACCACCATCAATCAGATCACCATCAATCTGATCCCATCAATCAGATCACCATCAATCAGATCACCATCAATCAGATCACCAGCAATCAGACCCCCATCAATCAGATCACCATCAATCAGACCACCATCAATCAGATCCCATCAATCAGACCACCATCAATCTGATCCCATCAATCAGATCACCATCAATCAGATCCCCATCAATCATACCCCATCAATCAGACCCCCATCAATCAGACCCCATCTATCAGACCCCCATCAATCAGACCCCCATCAATCTGACCCCATCAATCAGACCCCCATCAATCAGATCACCATCAATCAGACCCCCATCAATCAGATCACCATCAATCAGATCACCATCAATCAGACCCCCATCAATCAGACCCCATCAATCAGATCACCATCAATCAGATCACCATCAATCAGACCCCCATCAATCAGATCCCCATCAATCAGACCCCATCAATCAGATCACCATCAATCAGACCCCATCAATCAGATCCCCATCAATCAGACCCCATCAATCAGATCACCATCAATCAGACCACCATCAATCAGACCCCCATCAATCAGGTCACCATCAATCAGACCCCATCAATCAGATCACCATCAATCAGACCCCCATCAATCAGACCCCCATCAATCAGATCACCATCAATCAGACCCCCATCAATCAGACCCCCATCAATCAGATCACCATCAATCAGACCCCATCAATCAGATCACCATCAATCAGACCCCCATCAATCAGATCACCATCAATCAGACCCCCATCAATCAGACCCCCATCAATCAGATCACCATCAATCAGACCCCATCAATTAGATCACCATCAATCAGACCCCCATCAATCAGACCCCATCAATCAGACCCCCATCAATCAGATCACCATCAATCTGATCCCAACAATCAGATCACCATCAATCTGATCCCAACAATCAGATCACCATCAATCAGACCCCATCAATCAGATCCCATCAATCAGACCCCATCAATCAGACCCCATCAATCAGATCACCATCAATCAGATCCCATCAATCTGATCCCAACAATCAGATCACCATCAATCAGACCACCATCAATCTGATCCGAACAATCAGATCACCATCAATCTGAACCCAACAATCAGATCACCATCAATCTGATCCCATCAATCAGATCACCATCAATCAGACCCCCATCAATCAGATCACCATCAATCTGATCCCGTCAATCAGATCACCATCAATCAGACCCCCATCAATCAGATCACCATCAATCTGATCCCAACAATCAGATCACCATCAATCTGATCCCATCAATCAGATCACCATCAATCAGATCCCATCAATCAGATCACCATCAATCGGATCACCATCAATCAGACCCCCATCAATCAGATCCCCATCAATCAGACCCCATCAATCAGATCACCATCAATCAGACCCCATCAATCAGATCCCCATCAATCAGACCCCATCAATCAGATCACCATCAATCAGACCACCATCAATCAGACCCCCATCAATCAGGTCACCATCAATCAGACCCCATCAATCAGATCACCATCAATCAGACCCCCATCAATCAGACCCCCATCAATCAGATCACCATCAATCAGACCCCCATCAATCAGACCCCCATCAATCAGATCACCATCAATCAGACCCCATCAATCAGATCACCATCAATCAGACCCCCATCAATCAGATCACCATCAATCAGACCCCCATCAATCAGACCCCCATCAATCAGACCCCCATCAATCAGACCCCATCAATCAGACCCCCATCAATCAGATCACCATCAATCTGATCCCAACAATCAGATCACCATCAATCTGATCCCAACAATCAGATCACCATCAATCAGACCCCATCAATCAGATCCCATCAATCAGACCCCATCAATCAGACCCCATCAATCAGATCACCATCAATCAGATCCCATCAATCTGATCCCAACAATCAGATCACCATCAATCAGACCACCATCAATCTGATCCGAACAATCAGATCACCATCAATCTGAACCCAACAATCAGATCACCATCAATCTGAACCCAACAATCAGATCACCATCAATCTGAACCCAACAATCAGATCACCATCAATCAGACCCCCATCAATCAGATCACCATCAATCTGATCCCGTCAATCAGATCACCATCAATCAGACCCCCATCAATCAGATCACCATCAATCTGATCCCAACAATCAGATCACCATCAATCTGATCCCATCAATCAGATCACCATCAATCAGATCCCATCAATCAGATCACCATCAATCAGATCACCATCAATCAGACCACCATCAATCAGATCACCATCAATCTGATCCCAACAATCAGATCACCATCAATCAGATCACCATCAATCAGATCCCATCAATCAGATCACCATCAATCAGATCCCATCAATCAGATCACCATCAATCAGATCCCATCAATCAGATCACCATCAATCAGATCCCATCAATCAGATCACCATCAATCTGATCCCATCAATCAAATCACCATCAATCAGATCCCATCAATCAGATCACCATCAATCAGATCCCATCAATCAGATCACCATCAATCAGATCCCATCAATCAGATCACCATCAATCTGATCCCATCAATCAAATCACCATCAATCTGATCCCATCAATCAGATCACCATCAATCAGATCCCATCAATCAGACCCCCCACAATCAGACCCCATCAATCCGACCTCCAATCATCAAAACCCATCAATCAGACGCCCAACCTCAGACCGCATCAATCAGACCCCCAACCACAGACCCCATCAATCAGACCCCCAACCCTCAGACCCCCAACCCTCAGACCCCATCAATCAGACCCCCAATCAGCCGACCCTCATCAATCAGTCCCCATCAATCAGATCACCATCAATCAGACCCCCATCAATCAGATCACCATCAATCAGATCACCATTAATCAGATCATCATCAATCAGACCCCCATCAATCAGATCACCATCAATCAGACCACCATCAATCAGATCATCATCAATCAGATCACCATCAATTAGACCCCATCAATCAGACCCCCATCAATCAGACCCCATCAATCAGACCCCAACAATCTGACCCCAACAATCAGACCACCATCAATCAGACCCCCATCAATCAGATCATCATCAATCAGACCCCATCAATCTGACCCCATCAATCAGACCACCATCAATCAGACCCCCATCAATCAGACCCCATCAATCTGATCCCAACAATCAGATCACCATCAATCAGACCCCCATCAATCAGACCCCATCAATCTGATCCCAACAATCAGATCACCATCAATCAGACCACCATCAATCAGACCCCATCAATCTGATCCCAACAATCAGATCCCCATCAATCAGATCACCAACAATCAGATCCCCATCAATCAGACCCCATCAATCAGATCACCAACAATCAGATCCCCATCAATCAGACCCCCATCAATCAGACCCCCATCAATCAGACCCCATCAATCTGATCCCAACAATCAGATCACCATCAATCAGATCACCATCAATCAGACCCCAACCTCAGGCCCCATCAATCAGACCCCCATCAATCAGACCCCATCAATCTGATCCCAACAATCAGATCACCATCAATCAGACCCCCATCAATCAGACCCCATCAATCTGATCCCAACAATCAGATCACCATCAATCAGACCCCCATCAATCAGACCCCATCAATCTGATCCCAACAATCAGATCCCCATCAATCCGACCCCCATCAATCAGACCCCATCAATCAGACCCCCATCAATCAGACCCCATCAATCTGATCCCAACAATCAGATCCCCATCAATCCGACCCCCATCAATCAGACCCCATCAATCAGACCCCCATCAATCAGACCCCATCAATCTGATCCCAACAATCAGATCACCATCAATCAGACCCCAACCTCAGGCCCCATCAATCCGACCTCCAATCATCAAAACCCATCAATCAGACGCCCAACTTCAGAACCCAACAATCCGATCCCCAACCTCAGACCGCATCAATCAGACCCCCAACCTCAGACCCCCAACAATCAGACCCTCAACCACAGACCCCATCAATCAGACCCCCGACCATTCGACCCCATCAATCAGACCCCCGACCATCACACCCCATCAATCAGATCCCATCAATCAAACCCCCAACCAACAGACCCCATCAATCAGACCCCCAACCCTCAGACCCCATCAATCAGACCCCCAACCCAATGACCCCATCAATCAGACCCTATCAATCACACCCCCAACCTCAGATCCCATCAATAAAACCCGCAACCTCAGACCCCCATCAAACTGACCCCCAACCATCAGACCCCCACCATCAGACCCGATCATTCAAACCCACATTCTCAGACCCCCCCCCCACCTCAGACCCCATCAATCGGACACCCAACCATCAGGCTCCAGCAATTAGACCCCCATCAATCAGACCCACCTCAACCAGACGCCATTAAGCGGACACCGATCAATCAGACCCCATTAATCAGACCCCCAATCAGCCGACCCTCATCAATCAGTCCCCATCAATCAGACCCCATCAATCAGACCCCATCAATCAGATCACCAACCTCAGACCCCATCAATCGGACCCCCAACCATCAGACCCAAACAATCAGACCCACAACATCAGACCCCATCAATCAGACCCCCAACCTAAGACCCCATCACACAGACACCCAACCATCAGACCCTACCAATCAGTACCCCAAATTCAGATCCCAGCAATCAGACCCCCAACCTCAGACCCCATCAATCAGTCCCGCAACCTCAGACACCCAAACTCAGACCCCCAACCATCAGACCCCATCAATCAGACCCCATCAATCAGACCCAAATCAATCAGACACCGTGAAGCGGACACCGATCAATCAGACCCCATAATCAGACCCCCAATCAGCTGACCCTCATCAATCAGTCCCCATCAATCAGACCCCCATCAATCAGACCCCATCAATCAGACCCCATCAATCAGACCCCATCAATCGGACCCCCATCAATCAGACCCCCATCAATCAGACCCCCAAATTTCAGACCCCATCAATCAGACGCCATTAAGCGGACACCGATCAATCAGACCCCATTAATCAGACCCCCAATCAGCCAACCCTCATCAATCAGTCCCCATCAATCAGACCCTCAACCATCAGACTCCGTCAATCAGACCCCCAACCTTAGATCCCATCAATCAGTCCCCCAATCTCCGACCCCATCAATCAGACCCCCAACCTTTGACCCCACCCTCAGACCCCCATCAAACAGACCCCCAACCATCAGACCCCATCAATCTGACCCTCAACCTCAGACCCCATCAATCAGACCCCATCCTCAGCCACCATCAATCAGATTCCTGACCTTCAGACTCCCATTAATCAGACCCCCAACTTCGGACCCCATCAATCAGACCCCAACCTCAGAACCACTTCAATCAGACCCCAATCTCAGACCCCATCAATCAGATCCCCAACCATCAGACCCCATCAATCAAACCCCCAACCATCAGACCCCATCAATCAGACCCCCAACCACAAACCCCATCAAACAGACCACCAACCACAGACACCACCAATCAGACCCCCAAACATCAGACCCCGTCAATCAGAACCCCAACCTCAGACCCCCAAACATCAGACCCCATCAATCAGACCCCAACCATCAGACCCCATCAATCAGATCCCCAACCATCAGACCCCATCAATCAGATCCCCAACCATCAGACCCCATCAATCAAACCCCAACCTCAGACCCCATCAATCAAACCCCCAACCATCAGACCCCATCAATAAGATCCCCAACCATCAGACCCCATCAATCAAACCCCCAACCACTGACCCCATCAATCAAACCCCAACCTCAGACCCATCAATCAGACCCCAACCTCAGACACCATCAATCAGACCACCTTCAATCAGATGCCATCAATCGGACCCCATTAATCAGACCCCTATCAATCAGATCCCCATCAATCAGATCCCCAGCAATCAGGCCCCATCAATCAGACCCCTATCAATCAGATCCCCAGCAATCAGTCCCATCATTCAGACTCCCATCAATCAGACCCCCAAACTCAGACCCCCCCAACCATCAGACCCCATCAGTCAGACCTCCAACACTCAGACCCCCAACCTCAGACCCCATCAATCAGACCCCCGTCCTCAGACACCATCAATCAGACCCCCGTCCTCAGACACCATCATTCAGACCCAAAACCATCCGACCTCAGCAATCAGACCCCCAACCTCAGACCCCCATCAATCAGGTCCCGAACCATCTGACCCCATCAATCAGACTCCCATCATTCAGACCACCATCAATCAGAGCCACATCAATCAGATGCCATCAATCGGACACCGATCAATCAGACCCCCAACCATCAGACCCCCATCAGTCAGACACCATCAATCAGACCCCCAACCATCAGACCCCCATCAATCAGACACCATCAATCAGACCCCCAACCATCCGACCTCAGCAATCAGACCCCCAACCTCAGACCCCCATCAATCAGGTCCCGAACCATCTGACCCCATCAATCAGACCCCCAACCATCAGACCCCCATCAATCAGACTCCATCAATCAGACCCCCAACCATCAGACCCCCATCAATCAGACTCCATCAATCAGATCCCTATCATTCAGACCCCCATCAATTAGACCCGATCAATCAGATCTCCATCAGTCCCACACCATCAATCAGACCCCCAACCATCAGAACCCCCATCAATCAGACGCCATCAATCAGACCCACAACAATCAGACCCTCATCAATCAGACCCCCAAACATCAGAACCCTATCAATCAGACTCCCAAGCATCAGACCCCATCAATCAGAACCCATCGATCAGACCCGTCACCATGAGACCACCATCAATCAGACCCACATCAATTGGACGTCGATCAGTCAGACCCAATTAAACAGATCCCCATCAATCAGACTGTAACGATCAGACCCCCAACCATCAGACCCCATCAATCAGCCCCACGATCATACCCAATCAATCAGACCCCAATCAATCAGACGCCATCAATCGGACCCCAATCAAGCAGACCCCATTGATCAGACCCCCAACCATCAGACTCCATCGATCAGAGCTGCATCAATCACACCCCCATCAATCCAACCACATCAATCAGATCCCTATCAACCAGATCCTCAGCAATCAGACCCCCAACCTCAGACCCCCATCAATCAGGTCCCGAACCATCTGACCCCATCAATCAGACCCCCAACCATCAGACCCCCATCAATCAGACTCCATCAATCAGACCCCCAACCATCAGACCCCCATCAATCAGACTCCATCAATCAGATCCCTATCATTCAGACCCCCATCAATTAGACCCGATCAATCAGATCTCCATCAGTCCCACACCATCAATCAGACCCCCAACCATCAGAACCCCCATCAATCAGACGCCATCAATCAGACCCACAACAATCAGACCCTCATCAATCAGACCCCCAAACATCAGAACCCTATCAATCAGACTCCCAAGCATCAGACCCCATCAATCAGAACCCATCGATCAGACCCGTCACCATGAGACCACCATCAATCAGACCCACATCAATTGGACGTCGATCAGTCAGACCCAATTAAACAGATCCCCATCAATCAGACTGTAACGATCAGACCCCCAACCATCAGACCCCATCAATCAGCCCCACGATCATACCCAATCAATCAGACGCCATCAATCGGACCCCAATCAAGCAGACCCCATTGATCAGACCCCCAACCATCAGACTCCATCGATCAGAGCTGCATCAATCACACCCCCATCAATCCAACCACATCAATCAGATCCCTATCAACCAGATCCCCAGCAATCAGACCACTATCAATCAGACCCCCAACCATCAGACTCCATCGATCAGAGCTGCATCAATCACACCCCCATCAATCAGACTCCCAACAATCAGAACCCCATCAATCAGACCCCCATCAATCAGAGCTGAACCATCAGACCCCGTCAATTATAACCCCATCAATCAGACCCCCATCAATCAGACCCCCATCAATCGGGCGCTATCAGTCAGACTCCACCAATCAGATCCCTGTCAATCAGATCCCCATCGACCAGACCCCATCAATCACACCCCATCAATCACACCCCCACCATTCATACCCCCAAACATCAGACCCCCACCATTCATACCCCCAAACATCAGATCCCATCACTTGGACCCCCATCAGTCAGATTCCCTTCAATCAGACCCCCATCAGTCAGACCCCCATCAGTCAGATTCCCATCAATCAGACCCCCATCAGTCAGACCCCCATCAGTCAGATTCCCATCAATCAGACCCCCATCAGTCAGACCCCCATCAGTCAGATTCCCATCAATCAGACCCCCATCAGTCAGATTCCCATCAATCAGACCCCCATCAGTCAGACCCCCATCAGTCAGATCCCCATCAATCAGATTCCCATCAGTCAGAACCCCATCAGTCAGACCCCCATCAGTCAGATCCCCATCAATCAGATTCCCTTCAATCAGACCCCCATCAGTCAGACCCCCATCAGTCAGACCCCCATCAGTCAGATCCCCATCAATCAGACCCCCGTCCTCAGACACCATCAATCAGACCCCCGTCCTCAGACACCATCATTCAGACCCAAAACCATCCGACCTCAGCAATCAGACCCCCAACCTCAGACCCCCATCAATCAGGTCCCGAACCATCTGACCCCATCAATCAGACTCCCATCATTCAGACCACCATCAATCAGAGCCACATCAATCAGATGCCATCAATCGGACACCGATCAATCAGACCCCCAACCATCAGACCCCCATCAGTCAGACACCATCAATCAGACCCCCAACCATCAGACCCCCATCAATCAGACACCATCAATCAGACCCCCAACCATCCGACCTCAGCAATCAGACCCCCAACCTCAGACCTCCATCAATCAGGTCCCGAACCATCTGACCCCATCAATCAGACCCCCAACCATCAGACCCCCATCAATCAGACTCCATCAATCAGACCCCCAACCATCAGACCCCCATCAATCAGACTCCATCAATCAGATCCCTATCATTCAGACCCCCATCAATTAGACCCGATCAATCAGATCTCCATCAGTCCCACGCCATCAATCAGACCCCCAACCATCAGAACCCCCATCAATCAGACGCCATCAATCAGACCCACAACAATCAGACCCTCATCAATCAGACCCCCAAACATCAGAACCCTATCAATCAGACTCCCAAGCATCAGACCCCATCAATCAGAACCCATCGATCAGACCCGTCACCATGAGACCACCATCAATCAGACCCACATCAATTGGACGTCGATCAGTCAGACCCAATTAAACAGATCCCCATCAATCAGACTGTAACGATCAGACCCCCAACCATCAGACCCCATCAATCAGCCCCACGATCATACCCAATCAATCAGACCCCAATCAATCAGACGCCATCAATCGGACCCCAATCAAGCAGACCCCATTGATCAGACCCCCAACCATCTGACCCCCAACCATCAGACTCCATCGATCAGAGCTGCATCAATCACACCCCCATCAATCCAACCACATCAATCAGATCCCTATCAACCAGATCCCCAGCAATCAGACCCCCAACCATCAGACTCCATCGATCAGAGCTGCATCAATCACACCCCCATCAATCAGACTCCCAACAATCAGAACCCCATCAATCAGACCCCCATCAATCAGAGCTGAACCATCAGACCCCGTCAATTATAACCCCATCAATCAGACCCCCATCAATCAGACCCCCATCAATCAGACCCCATCAATCAGACCCCCATCAATCAGACCCCCATCAATCGGGCGCTATCAGTCAGACTCCACCAATCAGATCCCTGTCAATCAGATCCCCATCGACCAGACCCCATCAATCACACCCCCACCATTCATACCCCCAAACATCAGACCCCCACCATTCATACCCCCAAACATCAGATCCCATCACTTGGACCCCCATCAGTCAGATTCCCTTCAATCAGACCCCCATCAGTCAGACCCCCATCAGTCAGATTCCCATCAATCAGACCCCCATCAGTCAGACCCCCATCAGTCAGATTCCCATCAATCAGACCCCCATCAGTCAGACCCCCATCAGTCAGATTCCCATCAATCAGACCCCCATCAGTCAGATTCCCATCAATCAGACCCCCATCAGTCAGACCCCCATCAGTCAGATCCCCATCAATCAGATTCCCATCAGTCAGAACCCCATCAGTCAGAACCCCATCAGTCAGACCCCCATCAGTCAGACCCCCATCAGTCAGACCCCCATCAGTCAGATCCCCATCAATCAGATTCCCTTCAATCAGACCCCCATCAGTCAGACCCCCATCAGTCAGACCCCCATCAGTCAGATCCCCATCAATCAGACCCCCGTCCTCAGACACCATCAATCAGACCCCCGTCCTCAGACACCATCATTCAGACCCAAAACCATCCGACCTCAGCAATCAGACCCCCAACCTCAGACCCCCATCAATCAGGTCCCGAACCATCTGACCCCATCAATCAGACTCCCATCATTCAGACCACCATCAATCAGAGCCACATCAATCAGATGCCATCAATCGGACACCGATCAATCAGACCCCCAACCATCAGACCCCCATCAGTCAGACACCATCAATCAGACCCCCAACCATCAGACCCCCATCAATCAGACACCATCAATCAGACCCCCAACCATCCGACCTCAGCAATCAGACCCCCAACCTCAGACCCCCATCAATCAGGTCCCGAACCATCTGACCCCATCAATCAGACCCCCAACCATCAGACCCCCATCAATCAGACTCCATCAATCAGACCCCCAACCATCAGACCCCCATCAATCAGACTCCATCAATCAGATCCCTATCATTCAGACCCCCATCAATTAGACCCGATCAATCAGATCTCCATCAGTCCCACACCATCAATCAGACCCCCAACCATCAGAACCCCCATCAATCAGACGCCATCAATCAGACCCACAACAATCAGACCCTCATCAATCAGACCCCCAAACATCAGAACCCTATCAATCAGACTCCCAAGCATCAGACCCCATCAATCAGAACCCATCGATCAGACCCGTCACCATGAGACCACCATCAATCAGACCCACATCAATTGGACGTCGATCAGTCAGACCCAATTAAACAGATCCCCATCAATCAGACTGTAACGATCAGACCCCCAACCATCAGACCCCATCAATCAGCCCCACGATCATACCCAATCAATCAGACCCCAATCAATCAGACGCCATCAATCGGACCCCAATCAAGCAGACCCCATTGATCAGACCCCCAACCATCAGACTCCATCGATCAGAGCTGCATCAATCACACCCCCATCAATCCAACCACATCAATCAGATCCCTATCAACCAGATCCCCAGCAATCAGACCACTATCAATCAGACCCCCAACCATCAGACTCCATCGATCAGAGCTGCATCAATCACACCCCCATCAATCAGACTCCCAACAATCAGAACCCCATCAATCAGACCCCCATCAATCAGAGCTGAACCATCAGACCCCGTCAATTATAACCCCATCAATCAGACCCCCATCAATCAGACCCCCATCAATCGGGCGCTATCAGTCAGACTCCACCAATCAGATCCCTGTCAATCAGATCCCCATCGACCAGACCCCATCAATCACACCCCATCAATCACACCCCCACCATTCATACCCCCAAACATCAGACCCCCACCATTCATACCCCCAAACATCAGATCCCATCACTTGGACCCCCATCAGTCAGATTCCCTTCAATCAGACCCCCATCAGTCAGACCCCCATCAGTCAGATTCCCATCAATCAGACCCCCATCAGTCAGACCCCCATCAGTCAGATTCCCATCAATCAGACCCCCATCAGTCAGACCCCCATCAGTCAGATTCCCATCAATCAGACCCCCATCAGTCAGATTCCCATCAATCAGACCCCCATCAGTCAGACCCCCATCAGTCAGATCCCCATCAATCAGATTCCCATCAGTCAGAACCCCATCAGTCAGACCCCCATCAGTCAGATCCCCATCAATCAGATTCCCTTCAATCAGACCCCCATCAGTCAGACCCCCATCAGTCAGACCCCCATCAGTCAGATCCCCATCAATCAGACCCCCGTCCTCAGACACCATCAATCAGACCCCCGTCCTCAGACACCATCATTCAGACCCAAAACCATCCGACCTCAGCAATCAGACCCCCAACCTCAGACCCCCATCAATCAGGTCCCGAACCATCTGACCCCATCAATCAGACTCCCATCATTCAGACCACCATCAATCAGAGCCACATCAATCAGATGCCATCAATCGGACACCGATCAATCAGACCCCCAACCATCAGACCCCCATCAGTCAGACACCATCAATCAGACCCCCAACCATCAGACCCCCATCAATCAGACACCATCAATCAGACCCCCAACCATCCGACCTCAGCAATCAGACCCCCAACCTCAGACCTCCATCAATCAGGTCCCGAACCATCTGACCCCATCAATCAGACCCCCAACCATCAGACCCCCATCAATCAGACTCCATCAATCAGACCCCCAACCATCAGACCCCCATCAATCAGACTCCATCAATCAGATCCCTATCATTCAGACCCCCATCAATTAGACCCGATCAATCAGATCTCCATCAGTCCCACGCCATCAATCAGACCCCCAACCATCAGAACCCCCATCAATCAGACGCCATCAATCAGACCCACAACAATCAGACCCTCATCAATCAGACCCCCAAACATCAGAACCCTATCAATCAGACTCCCAAGCATCAGACCCCATCAATCAGAACCCATCGATCAGACCCGTCACCATGAGACCACCATCAATCAGACCCACATCAATTGGACGTCGATCAGTCAGACCCAATTAAACAGATCCCCATCAATCAGACTGTAACGATCAGACCCCCAACCATCAGACCCCATCAATCAGCCCCACGATCATACCCAATCAATCAGACGCCATCAATCGGACCCCAATCAAGCAGACCCCATTGATCAGACCCCCAACCATCTGACCCCCAACCATCAGACTCCATCGATCAGAGCTGCATCAATCCAACCACATCAATCAGATCCCTATCAACCAGATCCCCAGCAATAAGACCACTATCAATCAGACCCCCAACCATCAGACTCCATCGATCAGAGCTGCATCAATCACACCCCCATCAATCAGACTCCCAACAATCAGAACCCCATCAATCAGACCCCCATCAATCAGAGCTGAACCATCAGACCCCGTCAATTATAACCCCATCAATCAGACCCCCATCAATCAGACCCCCATCAATCAGACCCCATCAATCAGACCCCCATCAATCAGACCCCCATCAATCGGGCGCTATCAGTCAGACTCCACCAATCAGATCCCTGTCAATCAGATCCCCATCGACCAGACCCCATCAATCACACCCCATCAATCACACCCCCACCATTCATACCCCCAAACATCAGACCCCCACCATTCATACCCCCAAACATCAGATCCCATCACTTGGACCCCCATCAGTCAGATTCCCTTCAATCAGACCCCCATCAGTCAGACCCCCATCAGTCAGATTCCCATCAATCAGACCCCCATCAGTCAGACCCCCATCAGTCAGATTCCCATCAATCAGACCCCCATCAGTCAGACCCCCATCAGTCAGATTCCCATCAATCAGACCCCCATCAGTCAGATTCCCATCAATCAGACCCCCATCAGTCAGACCCCCATCAGTCAGATCCCCATCAATCAGATTCCCATCAGTCAGAACCCCATCAGTCAGAACCCCATCAGTCAGACCCCCATCAGTCAGACCCCCATCAGTCAGACCCCCATCAGTCAGATCCCCATCAATCAGATTCCCTTCAATCAGACCCCCATCAGTCAGACCCCCATCAGTCAGACCCCCATCAGTCAGATCCCCATCAATCAGACCCCCGTCCTCAGACACCATCAATCAGACCCCCGTCCTCAGACACCATCATTCAGACCCAAAACCATCCGACCTCAGCAATCAGACCCCCAACCTCAGACCCCCATCAATCAGGTCCCGAACCATCTGACCCCATCAATCAGACTCCCATCATTCAGACCACCATCAATCAGAGCCACATCAATCAGATGCCATCAATCGGACACCGATCAATCAGACCCCCAACCATCAGACCCCCATCAGTCAGACACCATCAATCAGACCCCCAACCATCAGACCCCCATCAATCAGACACCATCAATCAGACCCCCAACCATCCGACCTCAGCAATCAGACCCCCAACCTCAGACCCCCATCAATCAGGTCCCGAACCATCTGACCCCATCAATCAGACCCCCAACCATCAGACCCCCATCAATCAGACTCCATCAATCAGACCCCCAACCATCAGACCCCCATCAATCAGACTCCATCAATCAGATCCCTATCATTCAGACCCCCATCAATTAGACCCGATCAATCAGATCTCCATCAGTCCCACACCATCAATCAGACCCCCAACCATCAGACCCCCATCAATCAGACTCCATCAATCAGACCCCCAACCATCAGACCCCCATCAATCAGACTCCATCAATCAGATCCCTATCATTCAGACCCCCATCAATTAGACCCGATCAATCAGATCTCCATCAGTCCCACACCATCAATCAGACCCCCAACCATCAGAACCCCCATCAATCAGACGCCATCAATCAGACCCACAACAATCAGACCCTCATCAATCAGACCCCCAAACATCAGAACCCTATCAATCAGACTCCCAAGCATCAGACCCCATCAATCAGAACCCATCGATCAGACCCGTCACCATGAGACCACCATCAATCAGACCCACATCAATTGGACGTCGATCAGTCAGACCCAATTAAACAGATCCCCATCAATCAGACTGTAACGATCAGACCCCCAACCATCAGACCCCATCAATCAGCCCCACGATCATACCCAATCAATCAGACCCCAATCAATCAGACGCCATCAATCGGACCCCAATCAAGCAGACCCCATTGATCAGACCCCCAACCATCTGACCCCCAACCATCAGACTCCATCGATCAGAGCTGCATCAATCACACCCCCATCAATCAGACTCCCAACAATCAGAACCCCATCAATCAGACCCCCATCAATCAGAGCTGAACCATCAGACCCCGTCAATTATAACCCCATCAATCAGACCCCCATCAATCAGACCCCCATCAATCGGGCGCTATCAGTCAGACTCCACCAATCAGATCCCTGTCAATCAGATCCCCATCGACCAGACCCCATCAATCACACCCCATCAATCACACCCCCACCATTCATACCCCCAAACATCAGACCCCCACCATTCATACCCCCAAACATCAGATCCCATCACTTGGACCCCCATCAGTCAGATTCCCTTCAATCAGACCCCCATCAGTCAGACCCCCATCAGTCAGATTCCCATCAATCAGACCCCCATCAGTCAGACCCCCATCAGTCAGATTCCCATCAATCAGACCCCCATCAGTCAGACCCCCATCAGTCAGATTCCCATCAATCAGACCCCCATCAGTCAGACCCCCATCAGTCAGATTCCCATCAATCAGACCCCCATCAGTCAGACCCCCATCAGTCAGATCCCCATCAATCAGATTCCCATCAGTCAGAACCCCATCAGTCAGAACCCCATCAGTCAGACCCCCATCAGTCAGACCCCCATCAGTCAGACCCCCATCAGTCAGATCCCCATCAATCAGATTCCCTTCAATCAGACCCCCATCAGTCAGACCCCCATCAGTCAGACCCCCATCAGTCAGATCCCCATCAATCAGATTCCCTTCAATCAGACCCCCATCAGTCAGACCCCCATCAATCAGATTCCCTTCAATCAAACCCTCATCAATCAGACCCCCATCAGTCAGACCCCCATCAGTCAGACCCTCATCAATCAGATCCCCATCAATCAGATTCCCTTCAATCAGACCCTCATCAATCAGACCCCCATCAATCAGACCCTCATCAATCAGACCCCATCAGTCAGACCCCCATCAGTCAGATCCCCATCAATCAGATTCCCTTCAATCAGACCCCCATCAGTCAGATCCCCATCAGTCAGATCCCCATCAGTCAGACCCCCATCAGTCAGACCCTCATCAATCAGATCCCCATCAATCAGATTCCCTTCAATCAGACCCCCATCAGTCAGACCCCCATCAGTCAGACCCTCATCAATCAGATCCCCATCAATCAGATTCCCTTCAATCAGACTCCCATCAATCAGACCCCCATCAGTCAGATCCCCATCAATCAGATTCCCTTCAATCAGACCCCCATCAGTCAGATCCCCATCAATCAGATTCCCTTCAATCAGACCCCCATCAATCAGACCCCCATCAATCAGACCCCCAACCATCAGTCAGATTCCCTTCAATCAGACCCTCATCAATCAGACCCCCATCAATTAGACCCCCATCAATCAGACCCTCATCAATCAGACCCCTATCAATCAGACCCCCAACCATCAGTCAGATTCCCTTCAATCAGAACCCCATCAGTCAGACCCCCAACCATCAGTCAGACCCCCAACCATCAGTCAGACCCCCAACCATCAGTCAGACCCCCATCAGTCAGATCCCATCATTCAGGCCCCATTAATCAGACCCCCATCCATCAGTCGCATCAATCAGACCCCACCTATCAGCCCCACATCTATTAGACGCCCATCAGTCAGACCCCCATCTATCAGTCTCTTATCTTCAGTGCCACATCTATCAGACTGGACAGTGTTTTAATGACTGAAGTTCTCTGACACCAGGACGGAGTTTGATTAACCCCCATTCTGGGTCCATTGATCCTCTTCTCACTTCAAACAGCTTCTTTTACACGGTGTTTCTCAATCCCTTGTCATGTATTTGTGGCTTTTAAATCGACACAATTACAAAATCATTCAAAAATATTTATTTTCTTAAATATAATTTGCAAGATAAATGTGAATTAAAGTTAAACTCTTTTTACTTTCTAAATGAATAAATCTTATTCTTCCTCCTCCGCCTTTCTGTCCAGCGAGGAAGAATCGACGGCCACCTCTTCGTAATCCTTCTCGAGTGAGGCCAGGTCCTCCCGTGCGTCCTGGAACTCCCCTTCCTCCAGCCCCTCCCCCACGTACCAGTGGACAAAGGCCCGCTTGGCGTACATCTTATCGAATTTGAGGTTGAGGCGGGTCCAAGCCAAGGCAATGGCGGTGGTGTTGCTCAGCATACAGAGGGCACGTTGCACCTTTGCCAGATCGCCCCCTGGCACCACCGTCGGGGGCTGGTAGTTGATGCCAACCTGTGGGGAAAAGAAAATTCTTTAGATTTCAGTTGCACAAAATAGGAGGTTCAAAATCAGAGCCGTTGGGAACCACTTAATTATCAGAAAGATAAATTTAAGAACCAGTTTGTGTCTTTTACTGTACAAAAACCTGACTCTGGTTATTCACTGGGCTCGTCTCCCAGTTTTACAGTTTCAGTTTCTGATGGAGGGTCCCTGTGTAATGAGGCTGGATTCAGGGATAATTCTTTTCTTCATTTCATCTTCTCCAATGAGGCCCTCCATTTTTCAGGATGCCTTTTCCTTGTTTAAGGCTGGACTTTTCCTGGAACATTCAGGGCTGCAATCCAGGATTAGAACTGAGACAATTCCACCTACAGCCTCAGAGGGAGCTCCTCTTTGGGCCAGGAATGGGGAGGGTCTGAAAGGAGGGACAGCTTTTGACCCAGACTGAACAGACGTATTGTTCACGTGGGATATCAGATTGTCAGAATCCATGTTTCCCCAGAGCCCCATGGATTGAGCACAAAACCCACACTTACCTTGAACCCGGTCGGGCACCAATCAACAAACTGGATCGAGCGCTTGGTTTTGATGGTGGCGATGGAGGCGTTGACATCCTTTGGCACGACATCTCCTCGGTACAGCATGCAGCACGCCATGTACTTGCCCTGGCGGGGGTCGCACTTCACCATCTGATTGGCTGGCTCAAAGCAGGCGTTGGTGATCTCTGCCACAGTTATTTGCTCGTGGTAAGCCTTCTCGGCCGAAATAAGGGGGGCATAGGTTGCCAGTGGGAAATGAATGCGGGGATAGGGGACCAGGTTGGTTTGGAACTCAGTCAGGTCCACATTGAGGGCACCGTCGAACCGTAGTGACGCCGTGATGGACGACACTATCTGTCCAACAAGACGGTTGAGATTGGTGTACGTTGGACGCTCAATGTCAAGGTTACGCCGACATATGTCGTAAATGGCCTCGTTGTCGACCATGAAGGCGCAGTCAGAGTGCTCGAGGGTGCAGTGGGTGACGAGCACGGAGTTGTACGGCTCGACCACCGCAGTGGAAATCTGCGGCGCAGGGTAAATGGCAAACTCCAGTTTGGATTTCTTGCCGTAGTCCACAGATAGTCTCTCCATCAGAAGGGATGTAAAACCCGAGCCGGTCCCACCCCCGAAACTGTGGAAAATGAGGAAACCCTGGAGTCCCGTGCACTGGTCAGCCTGTGGGCAAAGAAGGTACAAAACATTAAAAGGGAGCAGGAAATGGAATCTATCGTCAAAGGACAGTGAACACAGGACAGGAGCAAAGATACTGACCGTCCCTGGTGGGACAGGGCAGTGGG
Organism: Heptranchias perlo; assembly: GCF_035084215.1. Taxonomy (NCBI): domain Eukaryota; kingdom Metazoa; phylum Chordata; class Chondrichthyes; order Hexanchiformes; family Hexanchidae; genus Heptranchias; species Heptranchias perlo. The sequence goes on from NW_027138796.1 coordinate 711,537, forward strand.
AGCTGGTGAGAAGGGGCAGTGGGAGATGGGGAGAAGGGAGAGTGGGAGATGGGGAGAAGGGGCAGTGGGAGATGGGGAGAAGGGAGATGGGGAGAAGGGAGAGTGGGACATGGGGAGAAGGGAGAGTGGGAGATGGGGAGAAGGGAGAGTGGGAGAAGGGAGAGTGGGAGAAGGGAGATGGGGAGAAGGGAGATGGGGAGAAGGGAGATGGGGAGAAGGCAGAATGGGAGATGGTGAGAATGGAGAGTAGGAGCTGGTGAGAATGGGGCGGCGGGAGATGGGGACAAGGGGCGGCGGGAGATGGGGACAAGGGGCGGCGGGAGATGGGGACAAGGGGCAGCGGGAGATGGGGAGAAGGGGCAGCGGGAGATGGGGACAAGGGGCGGCGGGAGATGGGGACAAGGGGCGGCGGGAGATGGGGACAAGGGGCGGCGGGAGATGGGGACAAGGGGCGGCGGGAGATGGGGACAAGGGGCGGCGGGAGATGGGGACAAGGGGCGGCGGGAGATGGGGACAAGGGGCGGCGGGAGATGGGGACAACGGGCGGCGGGAGATGGGGACAAGGGGCGGCGGGAGATGGGGACAAGGGGCAGTGGGAGATGGGGAGAAGGGGCAGTGGGAGATGGGGAGAAGGGGCAGTGGGAGATGGGGAGAAGGGGCAGTGGAAGCCTGGGGGAGAGAGTAATGAATTGGGGTGGAGGGAGTGCGGAACCAAGGGTGGAAGCACTGGGGGAGTTGGGAGAGTAATTGAGGTTGGGGGGGCAGGAAGAGTCAGGGAAGGGACCATCAGGCATCGAATATTGTAGGGTGCATGGGAAACCAAAATGGCCACTCAAAGGACTTGAACAAAGGCCGGCTCTATGTAAACAGGAAGAACACCGATCTTCCGAAGTTTGTGCGGCCAATTGGGAGAAATTCCAAGGAAATTCCCATCCACTTTTCAGCATTGTTATTGGCTGCTTTTTTCCTGAATGGGCAGTGGAAGGGACATCAATAAGTGATACTGGAGAGAATAAGCAGGATTTCTTTACTCGTGACACTTCGTCAGCTGTAAGATTTTAATTCTACCAGTTGTATTGGGCGGTGGGAGAGATGGTGGGAGGGGGCGGAGGGAGCGATGGCGGGACGGGGCGGAGGGAGCGATGGCGGGACGGGGCGGAGGGAGCGATGGCGGGACGGGGCGGAGGGAGCGATGGCGGGACGGGGCGGTGGGAGCGATGGCGGGACGGGGCGGTGGGAGAGATGGCGGGACGGGGCGGTGGGAGCGATGGCGGGACGGGGCGGTGGGAGCGACGGCGGGACGGGGCGGTGGGAGCGAAGGCGGGACGGGGCGGAGGGAGCGACGGCGGGACGGGGCGGAGGGAGCGATGGCGGGACGGGGCGGAGGGAGCGATGGCGGGACGGGGCGGAGGGAGCGATGGCGGGACGGGGCGGAGGGAGATGATGGGATTGGGCAGCGGGATCAGGCTGCGGGAGCCAGTACACAACCTACCAGCTTCCGTATTCGATCCAAGACCAGATCCACGATCTCCTTGCCGATGGAGCAGTGGCCCCGTGCGTAGTTATTGGCCGCATCCTCCTTGCCGGTGATGAGTTGCTCGGGGTGAAAGAGCTGTCGGTAGGTGCCGGTGCGGACCTCATCTGGGGGCAGGGAACGGAGAGTTAAAAACCTGAACACAAAACGTTCCAGGCACTTTGATACGAGTCCGGCCATACTTGAACGAGTTTAGTGAGAGCACTGACCACCTAACACATCAACAATCTCTCCCCTTACCGATCACAGTGGGCTCCAGATCTACAAACACGGCTCGGGGGATGTGCTTGCCCGCCCCCGTCTCACTGAAGAAGGTGTTGAAGGAGTCGTCCCCACCTCCGATGGTCTTGTCACTGGGCATCTGCCCATCTGGTTGGATCCCATGCTCCAGGCAATACAGCTCCCAGCAAGCATTGCCGATCTGCACACCTGCCTGGCCAGCGTGGATTGAAAGACACTCACGCTAAAGAGTGGAGAACACAGGATTATTTACACAGGTAGGAGGACAATGCCTTATACAGTCAGTGGAGGTGGAAGGGAGAAGGGTGTGTGGATCCCTTCTCTCTCCCAGTGGATCCCACTCTCCCAGTGGATCCCACTCTCCTCGAATCCTTAATTCCCTGTGGATCTCCCTGTCACTCCTTGTGGATCCCTTTGCCTGTGAATTCCAGCTGTCATTCCCTGTGGATATCCCTCTCCCTGTGGATTCCCACTGTCTTCCTGTGGATTCCCATTCTTCATGCAGATCCTCTGTCCCTGTGGATTCCTATTTTCCCTGCAGATCCTTTCTTCCTGTGGATTCTTGCTCATCTTATGGATTCCTACCATACCAGTGGATTAACTCTCTCTCTCCCTGCATGTATTCCTACTCTCCCTGTGGATTCCTGCTCTGTCCCTGTGGATCACCCCTCACTCTCCCTGTGGGTGCCCTTCTTGTTGATTATCCATCTCCCTGTCGATCTCCCTTCTCCCACTGGGTCTCTTCTCTCTTCCTTTGGGTCCTACTCTCTCTGTAGAATTCTCTCTCCTCTGGATGCCCCTTCTCTCCCCCTGTTGATTAGCACTCTCTCCCCGTGGACCATCCCTCTTTCCCTGGGGATCCCCATCTCTCCGTGTGGATTGTTCTTCTCTCCATGTGAATACTTCTCTCCCTGTGGGCCCCTTCCACTCAGTCTGAGTGGATGCTTTCTCTCTCCCAGTAGTTCCCCTCTCCCTGTAGATTGCCCCTCCACTTGTCGATTCCCCACTTCCTGTTGATTTCCCTTTACACGTGGATTTCCTCTCTCCCTACAGATTCCCCTTCTACCAGCAGATCTCCTGTATCCCTGTGGACCCCTGTTTTCCTCTAGAAACCACCCCCTCGCTCCCTGTGGAATCCCATTCTTACTGCAGAGCCTCTTTATGTGGAATCCCTCTCTCCCCATGGATTCCAACACTGCCCGTGGATTCCCCATGTCTCCCTGTCGATTACCCCTCACTCTCCTTGTGGAGCCCCCGCACTCCAGGTCGATGAGCCTTCTCCCTGTGGATCTTACCTCCCTATGGATCTCATCTCTCCCTTTGGGTCACTTCTCATTGTAGAACTCTCTCAGTGGATCCCTCTCTACCTATGGATTTCTTTGGATCCCTTCTCTGTGGATCCCTCTCTCAGGATCCCTCCTCTCTCCCTGGGGATTCGCGCTCGCTCCCGCAGGTCACCTCCTCTCCATGCCGATTGACCAATCCCCTATGGAAACCCCCTCTCTCCGAGACTCCCGCTCCCCTTGTGGATACTTATCTCCCTGTGGATTTATTCCCTCCCTGTGAATCGCTCTCTCCCAGTGGATCCCTCTCTCCCTGTGACTCCCTCTGTCCCAGGAGATCCCTCTCTCCCTGTGACTCCCTCTCTCCCAGTAGATCCCTCTCTCCCTGTGAATTCCTTTCTCCCAATGGATCCCTCTCTCCCAGTGGATCCCACTCTCCCTGTGGATCCCTCTCTCCCAGGAGATTCCTCTCTCCCAGTAGACCCCTATCTCCCTGTGAATTCCTTTCACCCAGTTGATCCCTCTCCCTGTGAAATCCTCTCTCCCAGTAGATCCCACTCTCCCAGTGGATCCCTCTCTTCCTATGGATCTCACTCTCCCTGTGAATCCCTCTCTCGCAGTGGACCCCTCTCTTTCTATGGATCCCACTCTCCCAGTACATATCTCTCTCCCTGTGAATTCCTTTCACCCAGTAGATCCCACTCTCCCTGTGGATCCACTCTCCCAGTGGATCCCACTCTCCCTGTGGATCCCTCTCTCCCAGTAGATCCCACTCTCCCTGTGAATCCCTCTCTCCCAGTAGATCCCACTCTCCCTGTGAATCCCTCTCTCCCAGTGGATCCCCCTCTCCCTGTGAATCCCTCTCTCCCAGTGGATCCCTCTCTCCCTGTGAATTCCTCTTTCCCAGTAGATCCCACTCTCCCTGTGAATCCCTCTCTCCCAGTGGATCCCTCTCTCCCTGTGAATTCCTCTCTCCTAGTAGATCCCACTCTCCCTGTGGATCCACTCTCCCAGTAGATCCCACTCTCCCTGTGAATCCCTCTCTCCCAGTAGATCCCCCTCTCCCTGTGGATCCCTCTCTCCCATTGGATCCCACTCTCCCTGTGAATCCCTCTCTCCCAGTGGATCCCCCTCTCCCTGTGGATCCCTCTGTCTCGGTGGAACACCCTCGCTCTGTACATTGCCCAGTGAGCTCTCACCATAATCTCCTCCTATTCTCGCAGCTCTTGAGAATGTGCCTCGTGCTGCCGCTCCCGCTATTTATACCCCGCCCGATAGAACCCTCCTATTCAGCAAATCGGGCTCTGATTGGTCTGTGAGAACAATGACCTATTGTTGCTTTGTTAAACGTAGCGACGTTGCTCAGTGCTGATTGGTTCATTGTGTAAAAGGCGGAACCAAGAATTCGCAACATTCTGTTATGGGAGGAGCGCCAGGGAACAAGAGAATTCCCCTTACCCCCAGACCCCATCAATCAGACCCCCAACCCCCAGACCCCATCAATCAGACCCCCAACCCCCAGACCCCATCAATCAGACCCCCAACCCCCAGACCCCATCAATCAGACCCCCAACCCCCAGACCCCATCAATCAGACCCCCAACCCCCAGACCCCATCAATCAGACCCCCAACCCCCAGACCCCATCAATCAGACCCCCAACCCCCAGACCCCATCAATCAGACCCCCAACCCCCAGACCCCATCAATCAGACCCCCAACCCCCAGACCCCATCAATCAGACCCCCAACCCCCAGACCCCATCAATCAGACCCCCAACCCCCAGACCCCATCAATCAGACCCCCAACCCCCAGACCCCATCAATCAGACCCCCAACCCCCAGACCCCATCAATCAGACCCGCAACCCCCAGACCCCATCAATCAGACCCCCAACCCCCAGACCCCATCAATCAGACCCCCAACCCCCAGACCCCATCAATCAGACCCCCAACCCCCAGACCCCATCAATCAGACCCCCAACCCCCAGACCCCATCAATCAGACCCCCAACCCCCAGACCCCATCAATCAGACCCCCAACCCCCAGACCCCATCAATCAGACCCCCAACCCCCAGACCCCATCAATCAGACCCCCAACCCCCAGACCCCATCAATCAGACCCCCAACCCCCAGACCCCATCAATCAGACCCCCAACCCCCAGACCCCATCAATCAGACCCCCAACCCCCAGACCCCATCAATCAGACCCCCAACCCCCAGACCCCATCAATCAGACCCGCAACCCCCAGACCCCATCAATCAGACCCCCAACCCCCAGACCCCATCAATCAGACCCCCAACCCCCAGACCCCATCAATCAGACCCCCAACCCCCAGACCCCATCAATCAGACCTCCAACCCCCAGACCCCATCAATCAGACCCCCAACCCCCAGACCCCATCAATCAGACCCCCAACCCCCAGACCCCATCAATCAGACCTCCAACCCCCAGACCCCATCAATCAGACCCCCAACCCCCAGACCCCATCAATCAGACCCCCAACCCCCAGACCCCATCAATCAGACCCCCAGCCCCCCGACCCCATCAATCAGACCCCCAACCCTCAGACCCCCAACCCCCAGACCCCATCAATCAGACCCCCAACCCTCAGACCCAATCAATCAGACCCCCAACCCCCAGACCCCATCAATCAGACCCCCAACCCCCAGACACCATCAATCAGACCCCCAACCCCCAGACCCCATCAATCAAACCCCCAACCCCCAGACCCCATCAATCAGACCCCAACCCCCAGACCCCATCAATCAGATCCCCAGGCCCAGACCCCATTAATCAGACCCTCAACCCTCAGACCCCATCAATCAGACCCGCAACTCCCAGACCGCATCAATCAGACCCCCAACCCTCAGACCCCATCAATCAGACCCCCAACCCCCAGACCCCATCAATCAGACCCCCAACCCTCAGACCCCCATCCCCCAGACCACATCAATCAGACCCCCGACCCTGTGACCCCATCAATCAGATCCTCAACCATCAAACCTCGATCAATCAGTTCCCCCTCAACCAGATCGCCATCAATCAGATGCAATCAAACAGATCTCATCATTGGGATCCCATCAATCAGACTCCCATCGATCAGACTCCCAACTATCAGTCTCCATCAATCAGACCCCCAACCCTCAGACCCCATCAATCAGACCCCCAACACTCAGACCCCCAACCCCCAGACCCCATCAATCGGACCCTCAACCCTCAGACCACATCAATCAGACCCCCAACCCCCAGAACCCATCAATCAGACCCCCAACCCACGGACCCCATCAATCAGACCCCCCGATCCCATCAATTAGACCCCCAACCACCAGACCCCATCAATCAGACCCCCAACCTGAGACCCCATCAATCAGCCCCCCAGCCCCCCGACCCCATCAATCAGACCCCCAACCCTCAGACCCCCAACCCCCAGACCCCATCAATCAGACCCCCAACCCTCAGACAGACCCAATCAATCAGACCCCATCAATCAGACCCCCAACGCCCAGACCCCATCACTCAAACCCCCAAACCCCAGACCCCATCAATCAGACCCCCAACGCCCAGACCCCATCAATCAGACCCACAACCCCCAGACCCCATCAATCAGACCACCAACCTGAGACCCCATCAATCAGATACCCAGGCCCAGACCCCATTAATCAGACCCTCAACCCTCAGACCCCATCAATCAGACCCGCAACTCCCAGACCGCATCAATCAGACCCCCAACCCTCAGACCCCATCAATCAGACCCCCAACACTCAGACCCCCAACCCCCAGACCCCATCAATCAGACCCCCAACCCCCAGACCCCATCAATCAGACCCCCAACCCCCAGACCCCATCAATCAGACCCCCAACCCCCAGACCCCATCAATCAGACCCCCAACCCCCAGACCCCATCAATCAGACCCCCAACCCCCAGACCCCATCAATCAGACCCCCAACCCCCAGACCCCATCAATCAGACCCCCAACCCCCAGACCCAATCAATCAGACCCCCAACCCCCAGACCCCATCAATCAGACCCCCAACCCCCAGACTCCATCAATCAGACCCCCAACCCCCAGACCCCATCAATCAGACCCCCAACCACCAGACCCCATCAATCAGACCCCCAACCTGAGACCCCATCAATCAGACCCCCAGCCCCCCGACCCCATCAATCAGACCCCCAACCCTCAGACCCCCAACCCCCAGACCCCATCAATCAGACCGCCAACCCCCAGACCCCATCAATCAGACCCCCAACCCCCAGACCCCATCAATCAGATCCCCAACGCCCAGACCCCATCAATCAGACCCCAACCCCCAGACCCCATCAATCAGATCCCCAGGCCCAGACCCCATTAATCAGACCCTCAACCCTCAGACCCCATCAATCAGACCCGCAACTCCCAGACCGCATCAATCAGACCCCCAACCCTCAGACCCCATCAATCAGACTCCCAACTATCAGTCCCCATCAATCAGACCCCCAACCCTCAGACCCCCATCCCCCAGACCACATCAATCAGACCCCCGACCCTCAGACCCCATCAATCAGATCCTCAACCATCAAACCTCGATCAATCAGTTCCCCCTCAACCAGATCGCCATCAATCAGATGCAATCAAACAGATCTCATCATTGGGATCCCATCAATCAGACTCCCATCGATCAGACTCCCAACTATCAGTCCCCATCAATCAGACCCCCAACCCTCAGACCCCATCAATCAGACCCCCAACACTCAGACCCCCAACCCCCAGACCCCACCAATCAGACCCCCAACACACAGACCCCATCAATCAGACTCCCAACCCCCAGACCCCATCAATCGGACCCTCAACCCTCAGACCACATCAATCAGACCCCCAACCCCCAGAACCCATCAATCAGACCCCCAACCCACGGACCCCATCAATCAGACCCCCCGACCCCATCAATTAGACCCCCAACCACCAGACCCCATCAATCAGACCCCCAACCTGAGACCCTATCAATCAGACCCCCAGCCCCCCGACCCCATCAATCAGACCCCCAACCCTCAGACCCCCAACCCCCAGACCCCATCAATCAGACCCCCAACCCTCAGACCCAATCAATCAGACCCCCAACCCCCAGACCCCATCAATCAGACCCCCAACGCCCAGACCCCATCACTCAAACCCCCAAACCCCAGACCCCATCAATCAGACCCCCAACGCCCAGACCCCATCAATCAGACCCACAACCCCCAGACCCCATCAATCAGACCATTCAGACCACCAACCTGAGACCCCATCAATCAGATTCCCAGGCCCAGACCCCATTAATCAGACCCCAACCCCCAGACCCCATCAATCAGACCCCCAACCCCCAGACCCCATCAATCAGACCCCCAACCCTCAGACCCCATCAATCAGATCCTCAACCATCAAACCTCGATCAATCAGTTCCCCTCAACCAGATCGCCATCAATCAGATGCAATCAAACAGATCTCATCATTGGGATCCCATCAATCAGACTCCCATCGATCAGACTCCCAACTATCAGTCCCCATCAATCAGACCCGAATCAACCAGTCCCCAACAATCAGACCACATCAATCAGACCCCCATCAAACAGAACCCATCAAACAGACCCCGTCAATCAAACGACATCAATCAGACCCCCATCAATCAGACCCCCATCAATCAGACCCCAACCCGCAGACTCCATCAATCAGACCCCCAACCCCCAGACCCCATCAATCAGACCCCCATCAATCAGACACCCAACCCGCAGACTCCATCAATCAGACCCCCAACCCCCAGACCCCATCAATCAGACCCCCAACCCCCAGACCCCATCAATCAGACCCCCAAACCCCATCAATAAGACCCCCAACCCCCAGACCCTATCAATCAGACCCCCAACGCCCAGACCCCATCAATCAGACCCCCAACCCCCAGACCCCATCAATCAGACACCCAACCCCCAGACCCCATCAATCAGACCCCCAACCCCCATCAATAAGACCCCCAACCCCCAGACCCTATCAATCAGACCCCCAACGCCCAGACCCCATCAATCAGACCCCCAACCCCCAGACCCCATCAATCAGACCCCCAACGCCCAGACCCCATCAATCAGACCCACAACCCCCAGACCCCATCAATCAGACCCCCAACCCCCAGACCCCATCAATCAGACCCCCAACCCTCAGACCCCATCAATCAGACCCCCAACCCCCAGACCCCATCAATCAGATCCCCAACTCCCAGAACCCATCAATCAGAGCCCCAACCCCCAGACCCCATCAATCAAAAGCCCAGACCCCATCAATCAGAACCCCAACCCCCAGACCCCATCAATCAGACCCCCAACCCCCACATCCCATCAATCAGACCCCCAACCCCCAGACCCCATCAATCAGACCCGCAACCCCCAGACCCCATCAATCAGACCCGCAACCCCCAGACCCCACCAATCAGACCCCCAAACACCAGACCCCATCAATCAGACCCCCCAACCCTCAGACCCCATCAATCAGACCCTCAACCCCCAGACCCCATCAATCAGACCCCCCACAATCCGACCCCAACAATCAGACCCCCAACCCCCAGCCCCCATCATTCAGATCCCCAACACCCAGACCCCATCAATCAGACCCCCAACCCCCAGACCCCACCAATCAGACCCCAACGCACAGACCCCATCAATCAGACCCCCAACCCCCAGACCCCATCAATCAGACCCCCCACAATCCGACCCCAACAATCAGACCCCCAACCCCCAGGCCCCATCAATCAGACCCCCAACACCCAGACCCCATCAATCAGACCCCCAACCCCCAGACCCCATCAATCAGACCCCCAACCCCCATTCCCCATCAATCAGACCCCCAACCCCCAGACCCCATCAATCAGACCCTCAACCCCAGACCCCATCAATCAGACCCACAACCCCCAGACCCCATCAATCAGAACCCAACCCTCAGACCCCATTAATCAGACCCCGAACTATCAGACCCCATCAATCAGACCCCAACCCTCAGACCCCATCAATCAGACCCCCAACCCCAGACCCCATCAATCAGACCCCAACCCCCAGACCCCATCAATCAGACCCTCAACCATCAGATCCCATCAATCAGACCCCCAACCATCATACCCCATCCATCAGACCCCCAACCTCAGACCCCATCAATCAGACCCCTAACCCTCAGACCCCATCAATCAGACCCCCAAACCCCAGACCCCATCAATCAGACCCCCCACAATCAGACCCCATCAATCAGACCCCCAACCTCAACCCCATCAATCAGACCCTCAACCCCCAGACCCCATCAATCAGACCCCCCACAATCCGACCCCAACAATCAGACCCCCAACCCCCAGACCCCATCAATCAGACCCCAACCCTCAGACGGTGTGAGGACAACACAGTGTGCTGAGAGTTCGGTACGTGTGGGAGTCGAAGGGTTAATCTCCTTAAATCTAGTGCATATTGCTTCAACTGTTTAGGTCAATTTAAAAGTTTAAATTTCTAAGTTTCTGTCAGGCTTCAGCAGAGAGCTGCTGTCGCAAGTTAATTGGTTAGCTAGATTCAATTGGTCCCTGAAGGTGGGGCAGGCCTGACTCATCTGAGTCTCAACTGTAGAAATACAGGGGCCTGTCAGTGCGGACAGCACGGTGTGAGGACAACACAGTGTGCTGAGAGTTCGGTACGTGTGGGAGTTTGGTGAAGTGGGGGAAGGAGGTGCTGCTTTGCCTTGCTTTTCCTGCAGAGCGGTAGTGGACCTGAGAGCGGTGAGCGGCGGTAAAGAGCGAGACCAGAGCGGGGATAAAAACAGCGCGGAGAGAGCAAGAGTTCAGTCGGTGAGCGGCGGGAGAGAGCGAGACCAGAGCGGGGATAAAAACAGCGCGGAGAGAGCAAGAGTTCAGTCGGTGAGCGGCGGTAAAGAGCGAGACCAGAGCGGGGATAAAAACAGCGCGGAGAGAGCAAGAGTTCAGTCGGTGAGCGGCGGGAGAGAGCGAGACCAGAGCGGAGATATAAACAGCGCGGAGAGAGCGAGACCAGAGCTTACTCTGAGAGCGAGACTCTGAGACCAGCGGCAGTTCGGGGTGACGTCACCAGTCAGAAAGTGACGCGGCACAGGGGAGGCAGCTGATTGGTGAGTAGGTTCAGGTGAGTATTTCTACCATTTTACTGTAAGTAAAGTAATAAGAAAGGGAAGATCTGCAGGTTTTATAGCAGATAGTGTTTTTTTTTAGTGAACCTAGGTCCCTAGTATAGTTAACATTTTCTAATTTCAACGTAATTTAAAAGGGGTAACTCAGCTGAGGCAAGTCATGGCAGCAGACCTCGCACCCGTGATATGCTCCTCCTGCAAGATGTGGGAAGTCATGGACACTACCAGTGTCCCTGCCGACCATGTGTGCGGGAAGTGTGTCCACCTGCAGCTACTGACCGATCGTATCTCGGAGCTGGAGCTGCGGGTGGACTCACTGTGGAGCATCCGCGATGCAGAGAAACTCGTGGATAGCACGTTTAGCGAGTTGGTCACACCGCAGGTAAAGGGTATACAGGCAGGAAGTGAATGGGTGACCACCAGGAAGAGTAAGAGATGCAGGCAGGTAGTGCAGGGGTCCCCTGTGGCCATCCCCCTCTCAAACAGATATGCCACTTTGGATGCTGTTGGGGGGGATGACTTATCAGGGGAAGGCAGCAGCAGCCAACCTCCTGGCACCACGGGTAGCTCTGCTGCACAGGCTGGGAGGAAAAAGAGTGGCAGAGCTATAGTGATAGGGGACTCAATTGTAAGGGGAATAGACAGGCGTTTCTGCGGCCGCAACCGAGACTCCAGGATGGTGTGTTGCCTCCCTGGTGCAAGGATCAAGGATGTCTCGGAGCGGCTACAGAACTCAAGGGGACTCAAGGCGGATAAATCCCCTGGACCTGATGGCTTCCATCCTAGGGTCTTGAGGGAGTACAAAGAAGGTTCACTCGGTTAATCCCGGGGATGAGGGGGCGGACATATGAGGAGAGGTTGAGTAGATTGGGACTCTACTCATTGGAGTTCAGAAGAATGAGAGGCGATCTTATTGAAACATATAAGATTGTGAAGGGTCTTGATCGGGTGGATGCAGTAAGGATGTTCCCAAAGATGGGTGAAACTAGAACTAGGGGGCATAATCTTAGAATAAGGGGCTGCTCTTTCAAAACTGAGATGAGGAGAAACTTCTTCACTCAGAGGGTGGTAGGTCTGTGGAATTTGCTGCCCCAGGAAGCTGTGGAAGCTACATCATTAGATAAATTTAAAACAGAAATAGACAGTTTCCTAGAAGTAAAGCAAATTAGGGGTTATGGGGAGCGGGCAGGAAATTGGACATGAAGCTGAGTTCGGATCGGTCAATGCCCTGTGGGTGGCGGAGAGGGCCCAGGGGCTATGTGGCCGGGTCCTGCTCCGACTTCTTGTGTTCTTTAGATTTGTGGTTGGGATCAGATCAGCCATGATCTTATTGAATGGCGGAGCAGGCTCGAGGGGCCGATTGGCCGACTCCTGCTCCAATTTCTTATGTTCTTATGTTCTTATGTTCTGAGAACCCCATCAATCAGACCCGAACCAGCAGACCCCATCAATTGGACTACCATCAATCAGTCCCCATCAATCAGTCCCCATCAATCAGTCCCCATTAATCAGACCCCCAATCATCAGAACCCCATCAATCAGATCCCCATAAATCAGACCCCCATCAATCAGACCCCATCAATCAGACTGCCAACCTGAGACCCCAGTAATGCGACTCCCAGCCATCAGACCCTATCAATCAGACCCCCAAACTCAGAGACATCAATCCGACCCCCAACCTCAGAGCCCATCAATCGGACCCTAACTTCAGACCCCCATCAATCAAACCCCCAACCTCCGACCCCATCAATCAGACCCCCAACCCCCAGACCCCATCAATCAGACCCGCAACCCCCAGACCCCATCAATCTGACCCCCAACCCCCAGACCCCATCAATGAGACCCCCAACACACAGACCCCATCAATCAGACCCCCAACCCCCAGACCCCACCAATCAGACACCCAACACACAGACCCCATCAATCAGACCCCCAACCCCCAGGCCCCATCAATCAGACCCCCAACACCGAGACCCCATCAATCAGACCCCCAACCCCCAGACCCCATCAATCAGACCCCCAACCCTCAGACCCCATCAATCAGACCCCCAACCCCCAGACCCCATCAATCAGACCCCCAACCCCCAGACCCCATCAATCAGACCCCCAACCCCCATTCCCCATCAATCAGACCCACAACCCTCAGACCACATCAATCAGACCCCCAACCCCCAGACCCCATCAATCAGACCCCCAAACACCAGACCCCATCAATCAGACCCCCCAACCCTCAGACCCCATCAATCAGGCCCCACACCCTCAGACCCCATCAATCAGACCCATAACCCTCAGACCCCATCAATCAGACCCCCAGCCCTCAGACCCCATCAATCACACCCCCAACCCTCAGACCCCATCAATCAGACCCCCAACCCTCAGACCCCATCAATCAGAACCCCAGCCCTCAGACCCCAAACCCTCAGATACCCATCAATCACACCCCCAACCCTCAGACCCCGATCAATCAGACCCCCAAACCTCAGACCCCCAGACCCCAACAATCAGACTCCCAAACCTCAGACCCCATCAATCAGACCCCCAACCCCCAGACCCCATCAATCAGACCGCCAACACTCAGACCCCCAACCCCCAGACCACATCAATCAGACCCCCAACCCCCAGAACCCATCAATCAGACCCCCAACCCACGGACCCCATCAATCAGACCCCCCGATCCCATCAATTAGACCCCCAACCACCAGACCCCATCAATCAGACCCCCAACCTGAGACCCCATCAATCAGCCCCCCAGCCCCCCGACCCCATCAATCAGACCCCCAACCCTCAGACCCCCAACCCCCAGACCCCATCAATCAGACCCCCAACCCTCAGACAGACCCAATCAATCAGACCCCATCAATCAGACCCCCAACGCCCAGACCCCATCACTCAAACCCCCAAACCCCAGACCCCATCAATCAGACCCCCAACGCCCAGACCCCATCAATCAGACCCACAACCCCCAGACCCCATCAATCAGACCACCAACCTGAGACCCCATCAATCAGATACCCAGGCCCAGACCCCATTAATCAGACCCTCAACCCTCAGACCCCATCAATCAGACCCGCAACTCCCAGACCGCATCAATCAGACCCCCAACCCTCAGACCCCATCAATCAGACCCCCAACACTCAGACCCCCAACCCCCAGACCCCATCAATCAGACCCCCAACCCCCAGACCCCATCAATCAGACCCCCAACCCCCAGACCCCATCAATCAGACCCCCAACCCCCAGACCCCATCAATCAGACCCCCAACCCCCAGACCCCATCAATCAGACCCCCAACCCCCAGACCCCATCAATCAGACCCCCAACCCCCAGACCCCATCAATCAGACCCCCAACCCCCAGACCCAATCAATCAGACCCCCAACCCCCAGACCCCATCAATCAGACCCCCAACCCCCAGACTCCATCAATCAGACCCCCAACCCCCAGACCCCATCAATCAGACCCCCAACCACCAGACCCCATCAATCAGACCCCCAACCTGAGACCCCATCAATCAGACCCCCCAGCCCCCCGACCCCATCAATCAGACCCCCAACCCTCAGACCCCCAACCCCCAGACCCCATCAATCAGACCGCCAACCCCCAGACCCCATCAATCAGACCCCCAACCCCCAGACCCCATCAATCAGATCCCCAACGCCCAGACCCCATCAATCAGACCCCAACCCCCAGACCCCATCAATCAGATCCCCAGGCCCAGACCCCATTAATCAGACCCTCAACCCTCAGACCCCATCAATCAGACCCGCAACTCCCAGACCGCATCAATCAGACCCCCAACCCTCAGACCCCATCAATCAGACTCCCAACTATCAGTCCCCATCAATCAGACCCCCAACCCTCAGACCCCCATCCCCCAGACCACATCAATCAGACCCCCGACCCTCAGACCCCATCAATCAGATCCTCAACCATCAAACCTCGATCAATCAGTTCCCCCTCAACCAGATCGCCATCAATCAGATGCAATCAAACAGATCTCATCATTGGGATCCCATCAATCAGACTCCCATCGATCAGACTCCCAACTATCAGTCCCCATCAATCAGACCCCCAACCCTCAGACCCCATCAATCAGACCCCCAACACTCAGACCCCCAACCCCCAGACCCCACCAATCAGACCCCCAACACACAGACCCCATCAATCAGACTCCCAACCCCCAGACCCCATCAATCGGACCCTCAACCCTCAGACCACATCAATCAGACCCCCAACCCCCAGAACCCATCAATCAGACCCCCAACCCACGGACCCCATCAATCAGACCCCCCGACCCCATCAATTAGACCCCCAACCACCAGACCCCATCAATCAGACCCCCAACCTGAGACCCTATCAATCAGACCCCCAGCCCCCCGACCCCATCAATCAGACCCCCAACCCTCAGACCCCCAACCCCCAGACCCCATCAATCAGACCCCCAACCCTCAGACCCAATCAATCAGACCCCCAACCCCCAGACCCCATCAATCAGACCCCCAACGCCCAGACCCCATCACTCAAACCCCCAAACCCCAGACCCCATCAATCAGACCCCCAACGCCCAGACCCCATCAATCAGACCCACAACCCCCAGACCCCATCAATCAGACCACCAACCTGAGACCCCATCAATCAGATTCCCAGGCCCAGACCCCATTAATCAGACCCCCAACCCCCAGACCCCATCAATCAGACCCCCAACCCCCAGACCCCATCAATCAGACCCCCAACCCTCAGACCCCATCAATCAGATCCTCAACCATCAAACCTCGATCAATCAGTTCCCCCTCAACCAGATCGCCATCAATCAGATGCAATCAAACAGATCTCATCATTGGGATCCCATCAATCAGACTCCCATCGATCAGACTCCCAACTATCAGTCCCCATCAATCAGACCCGAATCAACCAGTCCCCAACAATCAGACCACATCAATCAGACCCCCATCAAACAGAACCCATCAAACAGACCCCGTCAATCAAACGACATCAATCAGACCCCCATCAATCAGACCCCCATCAATCAGACCCCCAACCCGCAGACTCCATCAATCAGACCCCCAACCCCCAGACCCCATCAATCAGACCCCCATCAATCAGACACCCAACCCGCAGACTCCATCAATCAGACCCCCAACCCCCAGACCCCATCAATCAGACCCCCAACCCCCAGACCCCATCAATCAGACCCCCAAACCCCATCAATAAGACCCCCAACCCCCAGACCCTATCAATCAGACCCCCAACGCCCAGACCCCATCAATCAGACCCCCAACCCCCAGACCCCATCAATCAGACACCCAACCCCCAGACCCCATCAATCAGACCCCCAACCCCCATCAATAAGACCCCCAACCCCCAGACCCTATCAATCAGACCCCCAACGCCCAGACCCCATCAATCAGACCCCCAACCCCCAGACCCCATCAATCAGACCCCCAACGCCCAGACCCCATCAATCAGACCCACAACCCCCAGACCCCATCAATCAGACCCCCAACCCCCAGACCCCATCAATCAGACCCCCAACCCTCAGACCCCATCAATCAGACCCCCAACCCCCAGACCCCATCAATCAGATCCCCAACTCCCAGAACCCATCAATCAGAGCCCCAACCCCCAGACTCCATCAATCAAAAGCCCAGACCCCATCAATCAGAACCCCAACCCCCAGACCCCATCAATCAGACCCCCAACCCCCACATCCCATCAATCAGACCCCCAACCCCCAGACCCCATCAATCAGACCCGCAACCCCCAGACCCCATCAATCAGACCCGCAACCCCCAGACCCCACCAATCAGACCCCCAAACACCAGACCCCATCAATCAGACCCCCCAACCCTCAGACCCCATCAATCAGACCCTCAACCCCCAGACCCCATCAATCAGACCCCCCACAATCCGACCCCAACAATCAGACCCCCAACCCCCAGCCCCCATCATTCAGATCCCCAACACCCAGACCCCATCAATCAGACCCCCAACCCCCAGACCCCACCAATCAGACCCCCAACGCACAGACCCCATCAATCAGACCCCCAACCCCCAGACCCCATCAATCAGACCCCCCACAATCCGACCCCAACAATCAGACCCCCAACCCCCAGGCCCCATCAATCAGACCCCCAACACCCAGACCCCATCAATCAGACCCCCAACCCCCAGACCCCATCAATCAGACCCCCAACCCCCATTCCCCATCAATCAGACCCCCAACCCCCAGACCCCATCAATCAGACCCTCAACCCCCAGACCCCATCAATCAGACCCACAACCCCCAGACCCCATCAATCAGAACCCAACCCTCAGACCCCATTAATCAGACCCCGAACTATCAGACCCCATCAATCAGACCCCAACCCTCAGACCCCATCAATCAGACCCCCAACCCCCAGACCCCATCAATCAGACCCCAACCCCCAGACCCCATCAATCAGACCCTCAACCATCAGATCCCATCAATCAGACCCCCAACCATCATACCCCATCCATCAGACCCCCAACCTCAGACCCCATCAATCAGACCCCTAACCCTCAGACCCCATCAATCAGACCCCCAAACCCCAGACCCCATCAATCAGACCCCCCACAATCAGACCCCATCAATCAGACCCCCAACCTCAAACCCCATCAATCAGACCCTCAACCCCCAGACCCCATCAATCAGACCCCCCACAATCCGACCCCAACAATCAGACCCCCAACCCCCAGACCCCATCAATCAGACCCCAACCCTCAGACGGTGTGAGGACAACACAGTGTGCTGAGAGTTCGGTACGTGTGGGAGTCGAAGGGTTAATCTCCTTAAATCTAGTGCATATTGCTTCAACTGTTTAAGGTCAATTTAAAAGTTTAAATTTCTAAGTTTCTGTCAGGCTTCAGCAGAGAGCTGCTGTCGCAAGTTAATTGGTTAGCTAGATTCAATTGGTCCCTGAAGGTGGGGCAGGCCTGACTCATCTGAGTCTCAACTGTAGAAATACAGGGGCCTGTCAGTGCGGACAGCACGGTGTGAGGACAACACAGTGTGCTGAGAGTTCGGTACGTGTGGGAGTTTGGTGAAGTGGGGGAAGGAGGTGCTGCTTTGCCTTGCTTTTCCTGCAGAGCGGTAGTGGACCTGAGAGCGGTGAGCGGCGGTAAAGAGCGAGACCAGAGCGGGGATAAAAACAGCGCGGAGAGAGCAAGAGTTCAGTCGGTGAGCGGCGGGAGAGAGCGAGACCAGAGCGGGGATAAAAACAGCGCGGAGAGAGCAAGAGTTCAGTCGGTGAGCGGCGGTAAAGAGCGAGACCAGAGCGGGGATAAAAACAGCGCGGAGAGAGCAAGAGTTCAGTCGGTGAGCGGCGGGAGAGAGCGAGACCAGAGCGGAGATATAAACAGCGCGGAGAGAGCGAGACCAGAGCTTACTCTGAGAGCGAGACTCTGAGACCAGCGGCAGTTCGGGGTGACGTCACCAGTCAGAAAGTGACGCGGCACAGGGGAGGCAGCTGATTGGTGAGTAGGTTCAGGTGAGTATTTCTACCATTTTACTGTAAGTAAAGTAATAAGAAAGGGAAGATCTGCAGGTTTTATAGCAGATAGTGTTTTTTTTTAGTGAACCTAGGTCCCTAGTATAGTTAACATTTTCTAATTTCAACGTAATTTAAAAGGGGTAACTCAGCTGAGGCAAGTCATGGCAGCAGACCTCGCACCCGTGATATGCTCCTCCTGCAAGATGTGGGAAGTCATGGACACTACCAGTGTCCCTGCCGACCATGTGTGCGGGAAGTGTGTCCACCTGCAGCTACTGACCGATCGTATCTCGGAGCTGGAGCTGCGGGTGGACTCACTGTGGAGCATCCGCGATGCAGAGAAACTCGTGGATAGCACGTTTAGCGAGTTGGTCACACCGCAGGTAAAGGGTATACAGGCAGGAAGTGAATGGGTGACCACCAGGAAGAGTAAGAGATGCAGGCAGGTAGTGCAGGGGTCCCCTGTGGCCATCCCCCTCTCAAACAGATATGCCACTTTGGATGCTGTTGGGGGGGATGACTTATCAGGGGAAGGCAGCAGCAGCCAACCTCCTGGCACCACGGGTAGCTCTGCTGCACAGGCTGGGAGGAAAAAGAGTGGCAGAGCTATAGTGATAGGGGACTCAATTGTAAGGGGAATAGACAGGCGTTTCTGCGGCCGCAACCGAGACTCCAGGATGGTGTGTTGCCTCCCTGGTGCAAGGATCAAGGATGTCTCGGAGCGGCTACAGAACTCAAGGGGACTCAAGGCGGATAAATCCCCTGGACCTGATGGCTTCCATCCTAGGGTCTTGAGGGAGTACAAAGAAGGTTCACTCGGTTAATCCCGGGGATGAGGGGGCGGACATATGAGGAGAGGTTGAGTAGATTGGGACTCTACTCATTGGAGTTCAGAAGAATGAGAGGCGATCTTATTGAAACATATAAGATTGTGAAGGGTCTTGATCGGGTGGATGCAGTAAGGATGTTCCCAAAGATGGGTGAAACTAGAACTAGGGGGCATAATCTTAGAATAAGGGGCTGCTCTTTCAAAACTGAGATGAGGAGAAACTTCTTCACTCAGAGGGTGGTAGGTCTGTGGAATTTGCTGCCCCAGGAAGCTGTGGAAGCTACATCATTAGATAAATTTAAAACAGAAATAGACAGTTTCCTAGAAGTAAAGCAAATTAGGGGTTATGGGGAGCGGGCAGGAAATTGGACATGAAGCTGAGTTCGGATCGGTCAATGCCCTGTGGGTGGCGGAGAGGGCCCAGGGGCTATGTGGCCGGGTCCTGCTCCGACTTCTTGTGTTCTTTAGATTTGTGGTTGGGATCAGATCAGCCATGATCTTATTGAATGGCGGAGCAGGCTCGAGGGGCCGATTGGCCGACTCCTGCTCCAATTTCTTATGTTCTTATGTTCTTATGTTCTGAGAACCCCATCAATCAGACCCGAACCAGCAGACCCCATCAATTGGACTACCATCAATCAGTCCCCATCAATCAGTCCCCATCAATCAGTCCCCATTAATCAGACCCCCAATCATCAGAACCCCATCAATCAGATCCCCATAAATCAGACCCCCATCAATCAGACCCCATCAATCAGACTGCCAACCTGAGACCCCAGTAATGCGACTCCCAGCCATCAGACCCTATCAATCAGACCCCCAAACTCAGAGACATCAATCCGACCGCCAACCTCAGAGCCCATCAATCGGACCCTAACTTCAGACCCCCATCAATCAAACCCCCAACCTCCGACCCCATCAATCAGACCCCCAACCCCCAGACCCCATCAATCAGACCCGCAACCCCCAGACCCCATCAATCTGACCCCCAACCCCCAGACCCCATCAATGAGACCCCCAACACACAGACCCCATCAATCAGACCCCCAACCCCCAGACCCCATCAATCAGACACCCAACACACAGACCCCATCAATCAGACCCCCAACCCCCAGGCCCCATCAATCAGACCCCCAACACCGAGACCCCATCAATCAGACCCCCAACCCCCAGACCCCATCAATCAGACCCCCAACCCTCAGACCCCATCAATCAGACCCCCAACCCCCAGACCCCATCAATCAGACCCCCAACCCCCAGACCCCATCAATCAGACCCCCAACCCCCATTCCCCATCAATCAGACCCACAACCCTCAGACCACATCAATCAGACCCCCAACCCCCAGACCCCATCAATCAGACCCCCAAACACCAGACCCCATCAATCAGACCCCCCAACCCTCAGACCCCATCAATCAGGCCCCACACCCTCAGACCCCATCAATCAGACCCATAACCCTCAGACCCCATCAATCAGACCCCCAGCCCTCAGACCCCATCAATCACACCCCCAACCCTCAGACCCCATCAATCAGACCCCCAACCCTCAGACCCCATCAATCAGAACCCCAGCCCTCAGACCCCAAACCCTCAGATACCCATCAATCACACCCCCAACCCTCAGACCCCGATCAATCAGACCCCCAAACCTCAGACCCCCAGACCCCAACAATCAGACTCCCAAACCTCAGACCCCATCAATCAGACCCCCAACCCCCAGACCCCATCAATCAGACCGCCAACCCCCAGACCCCATCAATCAGACCCCCAGACCCCATCAATCGGACCCCCAACCTCCAGACCCCATCAATCAGACCCCCAACCTGAGACCCCATCAATCAGACCCCCAACACCCAGACCGCATCAATCACTCCCCCAACCCCGACCGCATCAATCAGACCCCCAACCCTTAGACCCCCAACTCCCAGACCCCATCAATCAGACACCCAACCCCCAGATCCCATCAATCAGACCCCCAACCCCCAGACCCCATCAATCAGACCCCCAACCCCCAGACCCCATCAATCAGACACCCAACCCCCAGATCCCATCAATCAGACCCCCAACCCCCAGACCCCATCAATCAGACCCCCAACCCCCAGACCCCATCAATCAGACCCCCAACCCCCAGACCCCATCAATCAGACCCCCAACACACAGACCCCATCAATCAGACCCCCAACCCCCAGACCCCATCAATCAGACCCCCAACACCCAGACCCCATCAATCAGACCCCCAACCCCCAGACCCCATCAATCAGACCCCCAACCCTCAGACCACATCAATCAGACCCCCAACCCCCAGACCCCATCAATCAGAACCCCAGCCCCATCAATCAGACCCCCAACCCCCGGACCCCATCAATCAGACCCCCAGACCCCATCAATCTGACCCCCAACCCCCAGATCCCATCAATCAGACCCCCAACCTGAGACCCCATCAATCAGACCCCCAGCCCCCCGACCCCATTAATCAGACCCCCAACCCCCAGACCCAATCAATCAGACCCCCAACCCCCAGACCCCATCAATCAGACCCCCAACCCTCAGACCCAATCAATCAGACCCCCAACCCCCAGACCCCATCAATCAGACCCCCAACCCCCAGATCCCATCAATCAGACCCCCAACCCCCAGACCCCATCAATCAGACCCCCAACCCCCAGACCCCACCAATCAGACCCTCAACACACAGACCCCTTCAATCAGACCCCCAACCCTCAGACCCCATCAATCAGAACCCCAACACCCAGACCCCATCAATCAGACCCCCAACCCCCAGACCCCATCAATCAGACCCCCAACCCCCAGACCCCATCAATCAGACCCCCAACCCCCAGACCCCATCAATCAGACCCCCAACACACAGACCCCATCAATCAGACCCCCAACCACCAGACCCCATCAATCAGACCCCCAACACCCAGACCCCATCAATCAGACCCCCAACCCCCAGACCCCATCAATCAGACCCCCAACCCCCAGACCCCATCAATCAGACCCTCAACCCTCAGACCACATCAATCAGACCCCCAACCCCCAGACCCCATCAATCAGAACCCCAGCCCCATCAATCAGACCCCCAACCCCCAGACCCCATCAATCAGACCCCCAGACCCCATCAATCTGACCCCCAACCCCCAGATCCCATCAATCAGACCCCCAACCTGAGACCCCATCAATCAGACCCCCAGCCCCCCGACCCCATTAATCAGACCCCCAACCCCCAGACCCAATCAATCAGACCCCCAACCCCCAGACCCCATCAATCAGACCCCCAACCCTCAGACCCAATCAATCAGACCCCCAACCCCCAGACCCCATCAATCAGACCCCCAACCCCCAGATCCCATCAATCAGACCCCCAACCCCCAGACCCCATCAATCAGACCCCCAACCCCCAGAACCCACCAATCAGACCCTCAACACACAGACCCCTTCAATCAGACCCCCAACACCCAGACCCCATCAATCAGACCCCCAACACCCAGACCCCATCAATCAAACCCCCAACCCCCATTCCCCATCAATCAGACCCTCAACCCTCAGACCACATCAATCAGACCCCCAACCCCCAGACCCCATCAATCAGAACCCCAGCCCCATCAATCAGACCCCCAACCCCCAGACCCCATCAATCAGACCCCCAGACCCCATCAATCTGACCCCCAACCCCCAGATCCCATCAATCAGACCCCCAACCTGAGACCCCATCAATCAGACCCCCAGCCCCCCGACCCCATTAATCAGACCCCCAACCCCCAGACCCAATCAATCAGACCCCCAACCCCCAGACCCCATCAATCAGACCCCCAACCCTCAGACCCAATCAATCAGACCCCCAACCCCCAGACCCCATCAATCAGACCCCCAACCCCCAGATCCCATCAATCAGACCCCCAACCCCCAGACCCCATCAATCAGACCCCCAACCCCCAGAACCCACCAATCAGACCCTCAACACACAGACCCCTTCAATCAGACCCCCAACACCCAGACCCCATCAATCAGACCCCCAACACCCAGACCCCATCAATCAAACCCCCAACCCCCATTCCCCATCAATCAGACCCCCAACCCCCATTCCCCATCAATCAGACCCTCAACCCTCAGACCACATCAATCAGACCCCCAAAACCAGACCCCATCAATCAGACCCCCCAACCCTCAGACCCCATCAATCAGGCCCCACACCCTCAGACCCCATCAATCAGACCCCCATCCCTCAGACCCCATCAATCAGAACCCCAGCCCTCAGACCCCAAACCCTCAGACACCCATCAATCACACCCCCAACCCTCAGACACCCATCTGGATGAGTGCAGCTCCAACAACACTCAAGAAGCTCGACACCATCCAAGATAAAGCAGCCCGCTTGATTGGCACCCCATCCACCACCCTAAACATTCACTCCCTTCACCACCGGCGCACTGTGGCTGCAGTGTGCACCATCCACAGGATGCACTGCAGCAACTCGCCAAGGCTTCTTCGACAGCACCTCCCAAACCCGCGACCTCTACCACCTAGAAGGACAAGGGCAGCAGGCGCATGGGAACAACACCACCTGCACGTTCCCCTCCAAGTCACACACCATCCTGACTTGGAAATATATCGGCCGTTCCTTCATTGTCGCTGGGTCAAAATCCTGGAACTCCCTTCCTAACAGCACTGTGGGAGAACCGTCACCACACGGACTGCAGCGGTTCAAGAAGGCGGCTCACCACCACCTTCTCAAGGGGCAATTAGGGATGGGCAATAAATGCTGGCCTTGCCAGCGACGCCCACATCCCGTGAACGAATAAAAAAAAAATTTTTTTAAATCACACCCCGAACACTCAGACCCCATCAATCAGACCCCCAACCCTCAGACCCCCATCAATCAGACCCCCAAACCTCAGACCCCCAACCCCCAGACCCCATCAATCAGACCCCCAAACCTCAGACCCCATCAATCAGACCCCCAACCCTCAGACACCCATCAATCACACCCCCAACCCACAGACCCCATCAATCAGACCCCCAACCCTCAGACCCCCATCAATCAGACCCCCAAACCTCAGACCCCCATCAATCAGACCCCCAACCCCCAGACCCCATCAATCAGACCCCCAAACCTCAGACCCCATCAATCAGACCCCCAAACCTCAAACCCCCATCTATCAGACCCCCAACCCCCAGACCCCATCAATCAGACCCCCAAACCCCAGACCCCATCAATCAGACCCCCAAACCCCAGACCCCATCAATCAGACCCCCAACCCCCATTCCCCATCAATCAGACCCCCAGCCCTCAGACCCCATCAATCACTCCCCCAACCCCGACCGCATCAATCAGACCCCCAACCCTTAGACCCCCAACTCCCAGACCCCATCAATCAGACACCCAACCCCCAGATCCCATCAATCAGACCCCCAACCCCCAGACCCCATCAATCAGACCCCCAACCCCCAGACCCCATCAATCAGACACCCAACCCCCAGATCCCATCAATCAGACCCCCAACCCCCAGACCCCATCAATCAGACCCCCAACCCCCAGACCCCATCAATCAGACCCCCAACCCCCATTCCCCATCAATCAGACCCCCAGCCCTCAGACCCCATCAATCACTGCCCCAACCCCGACCGCATCAATCAGACCCCCAACCCTTAGACCCCCAACTCCCAGACCCCATCAATCAGACACCCAACCCCCAGATCCCATCAATCAGACCCCCAACCCCCAGACCCCATCAATCAGACCCCCAACCCCCAGACCCCATCAATCAGACACCCAACCCCCAGATCCCATCAATCAGACCCCCAACCCCCAGACCCCATCAATCAGACCCCCAACCCCCAGACCCCATCAATCAGACCCCCAACCCCCAGACCCCATCAATCAGACCCCCAACACACAGACCCCATCAATCAGACCCCCAACACACAGACCCCATCAATCAGACCCCCAACACACAGACCCCATCAATCAGACCCCCAACCCCCAGACCCCATCAATCAGACCCCCAACACCCAGACCCCATCAATCAGACCCCCAACCCCCAGACCCCATCAATCAGACCCCCAACACTCAGACCACATCAATCAGACCCCCAACCCCCAGACCCCATCAATCAGAACCCCAGCCCCATCAATCAGACCCCCAACCCCCGGACCCCATCAATCAGACCCCCAGACCCCATCAATCTGACCCCCAACCCCCAGATCCCATCAATCAGAACCCCAACCTGAGACCCCATCAATCAGCCCCCCAGCCCCCCGACCCCATTAATCAGACCCCCAACCCCCAGACCCAATCAATCAGACCCCCAACCCCCAGACCCCATCAATCAGACCCCCAACCCTCAGACCCAATCAATCAGACCCCCAACCCCCAGACCCCATCAATCAGACCCCCAACCCCCAGATCCCATCAATCAGACCCCCAACCCCCAGACCCCATCAATCAGACCCCCAACCCCCAGACCCCACCAATCAGACCCTCAACACACAGACCCCTTCAATCAGACCCCCAACCCTCAGACCCCATCAATCAGAACCCCAACACCCAGACCCCATCAATCAGACCCCCAACCCCCAGACCCCATCAATCAGACCCCCAACCCCCAGACCCCATCAATCAGACCCCCAACCCCCAGACCCCATCAATCAGACCCCCAACACACAGACCCCATCAATCAGACCCCCAACCACCAGACCCCATCAATCAGACCCCCAACACCCAGACCCCATCAATCAGACCCCCAACCCCCAGACCCCATCAATCAGACCCCCAACCCCCAGACCCCATCAATCAGACCCTCAACCCTCAGACCACATCAATCAGACCCCCAACCCCCAGACCCCATCAATCAGAACCCCAGCCCCATCAATCAGACCCCCAACCCCCAGACCCCATCAATCAGACCCCCAGACCCCATCAATCTGACCCCCAACCCCCAGATCCCATCAATCAGACCCCCAACCTGAGACCCCATCAATCAGACCCCCAGCCCCCCGACCCCATTAATCAGACCCCCAACCCCCAGACCCAATCAATCAGACCCCCAACCCCCAGACCCCATCAATCAGACCCCCAACCCTCAGACCCAATCAATCAGACCCCCAACCCCCAGACCCCATCAATCAGACCCCCAACCCCCAGATCCCATCAATCAGACCCCCAACCCCCAGACCCCATCAATCAGACCCCCAACCCCCAGAACCCACCAATCAGACCCTCAACACACAGACCCCTTCAATCAGACCCCCAACACCCAGACCCCATCAATCAGACCCCCAACACCCAGACCCCATCAATCAAACCCCCAACCCCCATTCCCCATCAATCAGACCCTCAACCCTCAGACCACATCAATCAGACCCCCAACCCCCAGACCCCATCAATCAGAACCCCAGCCCCATCAATCAGACCCCCAACCCCCAGACCCCATCAATCAGACCCCCAGACCCCATCAATCTGACCCCCAACCCCCAGATCCCATCAATCAGACCCCCAACCTGAGACCCCATCAATCAGACCCCCAGCCCCCCGACCCCATTAATCAGACCCCCAACCCCCAGACCCAATCAATCAGACCCCCAACCCCCAGACCCCATCAATCAGACCCCCAACCCTCAGACCCAATCAATCAGACCCCCAACCCCCAGACCCCATCAATCAGACCCCCAACCCCCAGATCCCATCAATCAGACCCCCAACCCCCAGACCCCATCAATCAGACCCCCAACCCCCAGAACCCACCAATCAGACCCTCAACACACAGACCCCTTCAATCAGACCCCCAACACCCAGACCCCATCAATCAGACCCCCAACACCCAGACCCCATCAATCAAACCCCCAACCCCCATTCCCCATCAATCAGACCCCCAACCCCCATTCCCCATCAATCAGACCCTCAACCCTCAGACCACATCAATCAGACCCCCAAACACCAGACCCCATCAATCAGACCCCCCAACCCTCAGACCCCATCAATCAGGCCCCACACCCTCAGACCCCATCAATCAGACCCCCATCCCTCAGACCCCATCAATCAGAACCCCAGCCCTCAGACCCCAAACCCTCAGACACCCATCAATCACACCCCCAACCCTCAGACACCCATCTGGATGAGTGCAGCTCCAACAACACTCAAGAAGCTCGACACCATCCAAGATAAAGCAGCCCGCTTGATTGGCACCCCATCCACCACCCTAAACATTCACTCCCTTCACCACCGGCGCACTGTGGCTGCAGTGTGCACCATCCACAGGATGCACTGCAGCAACTCGCCAAGGCTTCTTCGACAGCACCTCCCAAACCCGCGACCTCTACCACCTAGAAGGACAAGGGCAGCAGGCGCATGGGAACAACACCACCTGCACGTTCCCCTCCAAGTCACACACCATCCCGACTTGGAAATATATCGCCGTTCCTTCATTGTCGCTGGGTCAAAATCCTGGAACTCCCTTCCTAACAGCACTGTGGGAGAACCGTCACCACACGGACTGCAGCGGTTCAAGAAGGCGGCTCACCACCACCTTCTCAAGGGGCAATTAGGGATGGGCAATAAATGCTGGCCTTGCCAGCGACGCCCACATCCCGTGAACGAATAAAAAAAAAAATTTTTTAAATCACACCCCGAACACTCAGACCCCATCAATCAGACCCCCAACCCTCAGACCCCCATCAATCAGACCCCCAAACCTCAGACCCCCATCAATCAGACCCCCAACCCCCAGACCCCATCAATCAGACCCCCAAACCTCAGACCCCATCAATCAGACCCCCAAACCTCAAACCCCCATCTATCAGACCCCCAACCCCCAGACCCCATCAATCAGACCCCCAAACCCCAGACCCCATCAATCAGACCCCCAAACCCCAGACCCCATCAATCAGACCCCCAACCCCCATTCCCCATCAATCAGACCCTCAACCCTCAGACCACATCAATCAGACCCCCAACCCCCAGACCCCATCAATCAGACCCCCAAACACCAGACCCCATCAATCAGACCCCCGAACCCTCAGACCCCATCAATCACACCCCCAACCCTCAGACCCCATCAATCAGATCCCCAACCCCCATTCCCCATCAATCAGACCCTCAACCCTCAGACCACATCAATCACAACCCCAACCCTCAGACCCCATCAATCAGACCCCCAACCCCCATTCCCCATCAATCAGACCCCCAGCCCTCAGACCCCATCAATCACACCCCCAACCCTCAGACCCCATCAATCAGACCCCCAACCCCCATTCCCCATCAATCAGACCCTCAACCCTCAGTCCACATCAATCAGACCCCCAACCCTCAGACCCCCATCAATCAGACCCCCAAACCTCAGACCCCCAACCCCCAGACCCCATCAATCAGACCCCCAAACCCTCAGACCCCATCAATCAGGCCCCACACCCTCAGACCCCATCAATCAGGCCCCACACCCTCAGACCCCATCAATCAGACCCCGAACCCTCAGACCCCGATCAATCAGACCCCCAAACCTCAGACCCCCAACCCCCAGACCCCAACAATCAGACCCCCAAACCTGAGACCCCATCAATCAGACCCCCAACCCCCAGACCCCATCAATCAGACGCCCAACCCCCAGACCCCATCAATCAGACCCCCAACCCCCAGACCCCATCATTCAGACCCCAAACCTGAGACCCCATCAATCAGACCCCCAACCCCCAGACCGCATCAATCACTCCCCCAACCCCGACCGCATCAATCAGACCCCCAACCCTCAGATCCCCAACTCCCAGACCCCATCAATCAGACCCCCAGCACGCAGACCCAATCAATCAGACCCCCAACCCCCAGTCCCCATCAATCAAACCCCCAACCCCCAGACCCCATCAATCAGACCCGCAACCCCCAGACCCCACCAATCAGACTCCCAACACACAGACCCCATCAATCAGACCCCCAACCCCCAGACCCCATCAATCAGACCCCCAACCCCCAGTCCCCATCATCAGACCCCCAAACCCCAGACCCCATCAATCAGACCCCCAAACCCCAGACCCCATCAATCAGACACCCAACCCCCAGACCCCATCAATCAGACCCCCAACCCCCAGACGCCATCAATCAGACCCCCAACCCCCAGACCCCACCAATCAGACTCCCAACACACAGACCCCATCAATCAGACCCCCAACCCCCAGACCCCATCAATCAGACCCCCAACCCCCAGACCCCATCAATCAGACCCCCAACCCCCAGACCCCATCAATCAGACCCCCAAACCCTGGACCCCATCAATCAGACCCCCAACACACAGACCCCATCAATCAGACCCCCAACCCCCATTCCCCATCAATCAGACCACCAACCCTCAGACCCCATCAATCAGACCCCCAACCCCCAGACCCCATCAATCAGACCCCCAACCCTCAGACCCCATCAATCAGACCCCCAACCCCCAGACCCCATCAATCAGACCCCCAACCCCCAGACCCCATCAATCAGACCCCCAACCCCCATTCCCCATCAATCAGACCCACAACCCTCAGACCACATCAATCAGACCCCCAACCCCCAGACCCCATCAATCAGACCCCCAAACACCAGACCCCATCAATCAGACCCCACAACCCTCAGACCCCATCAATCAGGCCCCACACCCTCAGACCCCATCAATCAGACCCCCAGCCCTCAGACCCCATCAATCACACCCCCAACCCTCAGACCCCATCAATCAGACCCCCAACCCTCAGACCCCATCTATCAGAACCCCAGCCCTCAGACCCCAAACCCTCAGACACCCATCAATCACACCCCCAACCCTCAGACCCCATCAATCAGACCCCCAACCCTCAGACCCCGATCAATCAGACCCCCAAACCTCAGACCCCCAGACCCCAACAATCAGACTCCCAAACCTCAGACCCCATCAATCAGACCCCCAACCCCCAGACCCCATCAATCAGACCCCCAACCCCCAGACCTCATCAATCAGACCCCCAGACCCCATCAATCGGACCCCCAACCTCCAGACCCCATCAATCAGACCCCCAACCTGAGACCCCATCAATCAGACCCCCAACCCCCAGACCGCATCAATCACTCCCCCAACCCCGACCGCATCAATCAGACCCCCAACCCTTAGACCCCCAACTCCCAGACCCCATCAATCAGACACCCAACCCCCAGATCCCATCAATCAGACCCCCAACCCCCAGACCCCATCAATCAGACCCCCAACCCCCAGACCCCATCAATCAGACCCCCAACCCTCAGACCCCATCAATCAGACCCCCAACCCCCAGACCCCATCAATCAGACCCCCAAACACCAGACCCCATCAATCAGACCCCCCAACCCTCAGACCCCATCAATCAGGCCCCACACCCTCAGACCCCATCAATCAGACCCCCAACCCTTAGACCCCATCAATCAGACCCCCAACCCTCAGACCCCCAGCCCTCAGACCCCATCAATCAGGCCCCACACCCTCAGACCCCGATCAATCAGACCCCCAAACCTCAGACCCCCAACCCCCAGACCCCAACAATCAGACCCCCAAACCTGAGACCCCATCAATCAGACCCCCAACCCCCAGACCCCATCAATCAGACCCCCAACCCCCAGACCGCATCAATCACTCCCCCAACCCCGACCGCATCAATCAGACCCCCAACCCTCAGATCCCCAACTCCCAGACCCCATCAATCAGACCCCCAGCACCCAGACCCAATCAATCAGACCCCCAACCCCCAGTCCCCATCAATCAAACCCCCAACCCCCAGACCCCATCAATCAGACCCGCAACCCCCAGACCCCACCAATCAGACTCCCAACACACAGACCCCATCAATCAGACCCCCAACCCTCAGACCCCATCAATCAGACCCCCAACCCCCAGTCCCCATCAATCAGACCCCCAACCCCCAGACCCCATCAATCAGACCCCCAAACCCCAGACCCCATCAATCAGACACCCAACCCCCAGACCCCATCAATCAGACCCCCAACCCCCAGACCCCATCAATCAGACCCCCAACCCCCAGACCCCACCAATCAGACTCCCAACACACAGACCCCATCAATCAGACCCCCAACCCCCAGACCCCATCAATCAGACCCCCAACCCCCAGACCCCATCAATCAGACCCCCAACCCCCAGACCCCATCAATCAGACCCCCAAACCCTGGACCCCATCAATCAGACCCCCAACACACAGACCCCATCAATCAGACCCCCAACCCCCATTCCCCATCAATCAGACCCTCAACCCCCAGACCCCATCAATCAGACCCCCAAACCCCGGACCCCATCAATCAGACCCCCAACACACAGACCCCATCAATCAGACCCCCAACCCCCATTCCCCATCAATCAGACCCTCAACCCTCAGACCACATCAATCAGGCCCCCAACCCCCAGACCCCATCAATCAGACCCCCAAACACCAGACCCCATCAATCAGACCCCCCAACCCTCAGACCCCATCAATCAGGCCCCACACCCTCAGACCCCATCAATCAGACCCCCAACCCTCAGACCCCATCAATCAGACCCCCAACCCTCAGACCCCATCAATCAGACCCCCAACCCTCAGACACCCATCAATCACACCCCCAACCCTCAGACACCCATCTGGATGAATGCAGCTCCAACAACACTCAAGAAGCTCGACACCATCCAAGATAAAGCAGCCCGCTTGATTGGCACCCCATCCACCACCCTAAACATTCACTCCCTTCACCACCGGCGCACTGTGGCTGCAGTGTGCACCATCCACAGGATGCACTGCAGCAACTCGCCAAGGCTTCTTCGACAGCACCTCCCAAACCCGCGACCTCTACCACCTAGAAGGACAAGGGCAGCAGGCGCATGGGAACAACACCACCTGCACGTTCCCCTCCAAGTCACACACCATCCCGACTTGGAAATATATCGCCGTTCCTTCATTGTCGCTGGGTCAAAATCCTGGAACTCCCTTCCTAACAGCACTGTGGGAGAACCGTCACCACACGGACTGCAGCGGTTCAAGAAGGCGGCTCACCACCACCTTCTCAAGGGCAATTAGGGATGGGCAATAAATGCCGGCCTTGCCAGCGATGCCCACATCCCGTGAACGAATAAAAAAAAAAATCAGACCCCGAACACTCAGATCCCATCAATCAGACCCCCAACCCTCAGACCCCATCAATCAGACCCCCAACCCTCAGACCCCATCAATCACACCCCCAACCCTCAGGCACCCATCAATCACACCCCCAACCCACAGACCCCATCAATCAGACCCCCAACCCTCAGACCCCCATCAATCAGACCCCCAAACCTCAGACCCCATCAATCAGACCCCGAAACCTCAGACCCCATCAATCAGACCCCCAAGCCTCAGACCCCCATCTATCAGACCCCCAACCCCCAGACCCCATCAATCAGACCCCCAAACCCCAGACCCCATCAATCAGACCCTCAACCATCAGATCCCATCAATCAGACCCCCAACCTCAGACCCCCAACAATCAGACCCTCATCCACAGACCCCATCAATCAGACCCCAACCATCATACCCCATCAATCAGACCCCCAACCCCCAGACCCCATCAATCAGACCCCAACCCTCAGACCCCATCAATCAGAACCCCAACCCTCAGACCCCATTAATCAGACCCCGAACCATCAGACCCCAGCATTCAGACCCCAACCTTAGAACCCCATCAATCAGACCCGAACCAGCAGACCCCATCAATTAGACTACCATCAATCAGTCCCCATTAATCAGACCCCCAATCATCAGAACTCCATCAATCAGACCCCCATAAATCAGACCCCCATAAATCAGACCCCCATCAATCAGACCCCCATCAATCAGACCCCATCAATCAGACTGCCAACCTTCGACCCCAGTTCTGCGACCCCCAGCCATCAGACCCTATCAATCAGACCCCCAAACTCAGACACATCAATCAGACCCCCAACCCTCAGACCCCATCAATCAGACCCCCAGACCCCATCAATCCGACCCCCAACCTCAGACCCCATCAATCCGACCCCCAACCTCAGAGCCCATCAATCGGACCCCCAACCTCCGACCCCATCAATCAGACCCCCAACCTCCGACCCCATCAATCAGACCCCCAAGCACAGACCCCATCAATCAGATGCCCAACCATCATATCCCATCAATCTGATTGATGGGCTCTGATGGTTGGGGGTCAGTTTGATGGGGTCTGATGTTGGGGGTCTGTTTCATGAGGTCTCAGGTTGGGGGTCTGATTGATGGGGTCTGATGTTGGGGGTCTGATTGATGGGGTTTGATGGTCGGGTTCTGATGGACTCTGAGTTTGTGGGTCTGATTGATGATGGTCTGATTGATGGGGTATGAGGGTTGGGGGTCTAATTGCTGGGGTCTGATGGTTGGGGGTCTGATTGATGGGGTCTGAGATGGTGGGTCTGAGGATGTGGGTTTGATGGGCTCTGAGTTTGTGGGTCTGACCCCATCAGACCCCATCAATCTGACCCCCAACCTCAGACCCTATAAATCTGACGCCCAATCTCAAGACCGCATCAATCAGACCCCCAACCTCAGACCACCATCAATCAGACCCCATCAGTCTGACCCCAACAATCAGATCATCATCAATCAGACCACCATCAATCAGATCACCATCAATCAGACCCCCATCAATCAGACCACAATCAATCAGATCACCATCAATCAGACCCCCATCAATCAGATCACCATCAATCAGACCCCCATCAATCAGACCACCATCAATCAGATCACCATCAATCAGACCCCCATCAATCAGATCACCATCAATCAGACCCCCATCAATCAGATCACCATCAATCAGACCCCCATCAATCAGACCCCATCAATCAGATCACCATCAATCAGACCACCATCAATCAGATCATCATCAATCAGACCCCCATCAATCAGACCCCATCAATGAGACCCCCATCAATCAGACCACCATCAATCAGACCCCATCAATCTGACCACCATCAATCAGACCCCATCAATCAGATCATCATCAATCAGATCACCATCAATCAGATCATCATCAATCAGACCCCCATCAATCAGACCCCATCAATCAGACCCCCATCAATCAGATCATCAATCAGATCATCATCAATCAGATCACCATCAATCAGATCACCATCAATCAGATCATCATCAATCAGACCCCCATCAATCAGATCATCATCAATCAGATCATCAATCAGATCATCATCAATCAGATCACCATCAATCAGACCCCCATCAATCAGATCATCATCAATCAGATCACCATCAATCAGATCCCCATCAATCAGACCCCCATCAATCAGATCATCATCAATCAGATCATCATCAATCAGATCACCATCAATCAGATCATCATCAATCAGATCACCATCAATCAGACCACCATCAATCAGATCACCATCAATCAGATCACCATCAATCAGATCATCATCAATCAGATCATCATCAATCAGATCACCATCAATCAGACCACCATCAATCAGATCATCATCAATCAGATCACCATCAATCAGACCACCATCAATCAGATCATCATCAATCAGATCACCATCAATCAGATCACCATCAATCAGACCCCCATCAATCAGATCACCATCAATCAGACCACCATCAATCGGATCATCATCAATCAGATCACCATCAATCAGACCCCATCAATCAGATCACCATCAATCAGATCACCATCAATCAGATCACCATCAATCAGATCACCATCAATCAGATCATCATCAATCAGATCACCATCAATCAGACCACCATCAATCAGACCCCCATCAATCAGATCACCATCAATCAGACCACCATCAATCAGATCATCATCAATCAGATCACCATCAATCAGACCCCATCAATCAGACCCCATCAATCAGACCCCATCAATCAGACCACCATCAATCAGACCCCCATCAATCAGACCCCATCAATCAGATCCCAACAATCAGATCACCATCAATCAGATCACCATCAATCAGATCACCATCAATCTGATCCCAACAATCAGATCACCATCAATCAGACCCCCATCAATAAGACCCCATCAATCAGACCCCATCAATCAGATCCCCATCAATCAGATCACCAACAATCAGATCCCCATCAATCAGACCCCATCAATCAGATCACCAACAATCAGATCCCCATCAATCAGACCCCCATCAATCAGACCCCCATCAATCAGACCCCATCAATCTGATCCCAACAATCAGATCACCATCAATCAGATCACCATCAATCAGACCCCAACCTCAGGCCCCATCAATCAGACCCCCATCAATCAGACCCCATCAATCTGATCCCAACAATCAGATCACCATCAATCAGACCCCCATCAATCAGACCCCATCAATCTGATCCCAACAATCAGATCACCATCAATCAGACCCCCATCAATCAGACCCCATCAATCTGATCCCAACAATCAGATCCCCATCAATCCGACCCCCATCAATCAGACCCCATCAATCAGACCCCCATCAATCAGACCCCCATCAATCAGACCCCATCAATCTGATCCCAACAATCAGATCCCCATCAATCCGACCCCCATCAATCAGACCCCATCAATCAGACCCCCATCAATCAGACCCCATCAATCTGATCCCAACAATCAGATCACCATCAATCAGACCCCAACCTCAGGCCCCATCAATCCGACCTCCAATCATCAAAACCCATCAATCAGACGCCCAACTTCAGAACCCAACAATCCGATCCCCAACCTCAGACCGCATCAATCAGACCCCCAACCTCAGACCCCCAACAATCAGACCCTCAACCACAGACCCCATCAATCAGACCCCCGACCATTCGACCCCATCAATCAGACCCCCGACCATCACACCCCATCAATCAGATCCCATCAATCAAACCCCCAACCAACAGACCCCATCAATCAGACCCCCAACCCTCAGACCCCATCAATCAGACCCCCAACCCAATGACCCCATCAATCAGACCCTATCAATCACACCCCCAACCTCAGATCCCATCAATAAAACCCGCAACCTCAGACCCCCATCAAACTGACCCCCAACCATCAGACCCCCACCATCAGACCCGATCATTCAAACCCACA
Organism: Heptranchias perlo; assembly: GCF_035084215.1. Taxonomy (NCBI): domain Eukaryota; kingdom Metazoa; phylum Chordata; class Chondrichthyes; order Hexanchiformes; family Hexanchidae; genus Heptranchias; species Heptranchias perlo. Next base: position 748,139 of record NW_027138796.1, read on the forward strand.
TTCTCAGACCCCCCCCCCACCTCAGACCCCATCAATCGGACACCCAACCATCAGGCTCCAGCAATTAGACCCCCATCAATCAGACCCACCTCAACCAGACGCCATTAAGCGGACACCGATCAATCAGACCCCATTAATCAGACCCCCAATCAGCCGACCCTCATCAATCAGTCCCCATCAATCAGACCCCATCAATCAGACCCCATCAATCAGATCACCAACCTCAGACCCCATCAATCGGACCCCCAACCATCAGACCCAAACAATCAGACCCACAACATCAGACCCCATCAATCAGACCCCCAACCTAAGACCCCATCACACAGACACCCAACCATCAGACCCTACCAATCAGTACCCCAAATTCAGATCCCAGCAATCAGACCCCCAACCTCAGACCCCATCAATCAGTCCCGCAACCTCAGACACCCAAACTCAGACCCCCAACCATCAGACCCCATCAATCAGACCCCATCAATCAGACCCAAATCAATCAGACACCGTGAAGCGGACACCGATCAATCAGACCCCATAATCAGACCCCCAATCAGCTGACCCTCATCAATCAGTCCCCATCAATCAGACCCCCATCAATCAGACCCCATCAATCAGACCCCATCAATCAGACCCCATCAATCGGACCCCCATCAATCAGACCCCCATCAATCAGACCCCCAAATTTCAGACCCCATCAATCAGACGCCATTAAGCGGACACCGATCAATCAGACCCCATTAATCAGACCCCCAATCAGCCAACCCTCATCAATCAGTCCCCATCAATCAGACCCTCAACCATCAGACTCCGTCAATCAGACCCCCAACCTTAGATCCCATCAATCAGTCCCCCAATCTCCGACCCCATCAATCAGACCCCCAACCTTTGACCCCACCCTCAGACCCCCATCAAACAGACCCCCAACCATCAGACCCCATCAATCTGACCCTCAACCTCAGACCCCATCAATCAGACCCCATCCTCAGCCACCATCAATCAGATTCCTGACCTTCAGACTCCCATTAATCAGACCCCCAACTTCGGACCCCATCAATCAGACCCCAACCTCAGAACCACTTCAATCAGACCCCAATCTCAGACCCCATCAATCAGATCCCCAACCATCAGACCCCATCAATCAAACCCCCAACCATCAGACCCCATCAATCAGACCCCCAACCACAAACCCCATCAAACAGACCACCAACCACAGACACCACCAATCAGACCCCCAAACATCAGACCCCGTCAATCAGAACCCCAACCTCAGACCCCCAAACATCAGACCCCATCAATCAGACGCCCAACCTCAGACCCCATCAATCAAACCCCCAACCATCAGACCCCATCAATCAGACCCCATCAATCAGATCCCATCAATCAGATCCCCAACCTCAGACCCCATCAATCAGATCCCCAACCATCAGACCCCATCAATCAAACCCCCAACCATCAGACCCCATCAATCAAACCCCAACCTCAGACCCCATCAATAAGATCCCCAACCATCAGACCCCATCAATCAGACCCCCAACCACAAACCCCATCAAACAGACCACCAACCACAGACACCACCAATCAGACCCCCAAACATCAGACCCCGTCAATCAGAACCCCAACCTCAGACCCCCAAACATCAGACCCCATCAATCAGACGCCCAACCTCAGACCCCATCAATCAAACCCCCAACCATCAGACCCCATCAATCAAACCCCAACCTCAGACCCCATCAATCAAACCCCCAACCATCAGACCCCATCAATCAGACCCCATCAATCAGATCCCATCAATCAGATCCCCAACCTCAGACCCCATCAATCAGATCCCCAACCATCAGACCCCATCAATCAAACCCCCAACCATCAGACCCCATCAATCAAACCCCAACCTCAGACCCCATCAATAAGATCCCCAACCATCAGACCCCATCAATCAAACCCCCAACCACTGACCCCATCAATCAAACCCCAACCTCAGACCCATCAATCAGACCCCAACCTCAGACACCATCAATCAGACCACCTTCAATCAGATGCCATCAATCGGACCCCATTAATCAGACCCCATCAATCAGACCCCTATCAATCAGATCCCCAGCAATCAGGCCCCATCAATCAGACCCCTATCAATCAGATCCCCAGCAATCAGTCCCATCATTCAGACTCCCATCAATCAGACCCCCAAACTCAGACCCCCCCAACCATCAGACCCCATCAGTCAGACCTCCAACACTCAGACCCCCAACCTCAGACCCCATCAATCAGACCCCCGTCCTCAGACACCATCAATCAGACCCCCGTCCTCAGACACCATCATTCAGACCCAAAACCATCCGACCTCAGCAATCAGACCCCCAACCTCAGACCCCCATCAATCAGGTCCCGAACCATCTGACTCCATCAATCAGACTCCCATCAATCAGACCCCCATCAGTCAGACCCCCAACAGTCAGATTCCCATCAATCAGACCCCCATCAGTCAGACCCCCATCAGTCAGATTCCCATCAATCAGACCCCCATCAGTCAGATTCCCATCAATCAGACCCCCATCAGTCAGACCCCCATCAGTCAGATCCCCATCAATCAGATTCCCATCAGTCAGAACCCCATCAGTCAGAACCCCATCAGTCAGACCCCCATCAGTCAGACCCCCATCAGTCAGACCCCCATCAGTCAGATCCCCATCAATCAGATTCCCTTCAATCAGACCCCATCAGTCAGACCTCCAACACTCAGACCCCCAACCTCAGACCCCATCAATCAGACCCCCGTCCTCAGACACCATCAATCAGACCCCCGTCCTCAGACACCATCATTCAGACCCAAAACCATCCGACCTCAGCAATCAGACCCCCAACCTCAGACCCCCATCAATCAGGTCCCGAACCATCTGACTCCATCAATCAGACTCCCATCATTCAGACCACCATCAATCAGAGCCACATCAATCAGATGCCATCAATCGGACACCGATCAATCAGACCCCCAACCATCAGACCCCCATCAGTCAGACACCATCAATCAGACCCCCAACCATCAGACCCCCATCAATCAGACACCATCAATCAGACCCCCAACCATCCGACCTCAGCAATCAGACCCCCAACCTCAGACCCCCATCAATCAGGTCCCGAACCATCTGACCCCATCAATCAGACCCCCAACCATCAGACCCCCATCAATCAGACTCCATCAATCAGACCCCCAACCATCAGACCCCCATCAATCAGACTCCATCAATCAGATCCCTATCATTCAGACCCCCATCAATTAGACCCGATCAATCAGATCTCCATCAGTCCCACACCATCAATCAGACCCCCAACCATCAGAACCCCCATCAATCAGACGCCATCAATCAGACCCACAACAATCAGACCCTCATCAATCAGACCCCCAAACATCAGAACCCTATCAATCAGACTCCCAAGCATCAGACCCCATCAATCAGAACCCATCGATCAGACCCGTCACCATGAGACCACCATCAATCAGACCCACATCAATTGGACGTCGATCAGTCAGACCCAATTAAACAGATCCCCATCAATCAGACTGTAACGATCAGACCCCCAACCATCAGACCCCATCAATCAGCCCCACGATCATACCCAATCAATCAGACCCCAATCAATCAGACGCCATCAATCGGACCCCAATCAAGCAGACCCCATTGATCAGACCCCCAACCATCTGACCCCCAACCATCAGACTCCATCGATCAGAGCTGCATCAATCACACCCCCATCAATCCAACCACATCAATCAGATCCCTATCAACCAGATCCCCAGCAATCAGACCCCCAACCATCAGACTCCATCGATCAGAGCTGCATCAATCACACCCCCATCAATCCAACCACATCAATCAGATCCCTATCAACCAGATCCCCAGCAATCAGACCACTATCAATCAGACCCCCAACCATCAGACTCCATCGATCAGAGCTGCATCAATCACACCCCCATCAATCAGACTCCCAACAATCAGAACCCCATCAATCAGACCCCCATCAATCAGAGCTGAACCATCAGACCCTGTCAATTATACCCCCATCAATCAGACCCCCATCAATCAGAGCTGAACCATCAGACCCTGTCAATTATACCCCCATCAATCAGACCCCATCAGTCAGATCCCCATCAATCAGATTCCCTTCAATCAGACCCCCATCAGTCAGACCCCCATCAGTCAGACCCTCATCAATCAGATCCCCATCAATCAGATTCCCTTCAATCAGACCCCCATCAGTCAGACCCCCATCAGTCAGACCCCTATCAGTCAGATCCCCATCAGTCAGATCCCCATCAATCAGATTCCCTTCAATCAGACCCCCCTCAGTCAGACCCCCATCAGTCAGATCCCCATCAATCAGATTCCCTTCAATCAGACCCCCATCAGTCAGATCCCCATCAGTCAGATCCCCATCAATCAGATTCCCTTCAATCAGACCCCCATCAGTCAGACCCCCATCAGTCAGACCCCCATCAATCAGACCCCCAACCATCAGTCAGATTCCCATCAATCAGACCCTCATCAATCAGACCCTCATCAATCAGACCCCCATCAATCAGACCCCCATCAGTCAGACCCCCAACCATCAGTCAGATCCCATCATTCAGGCCCCATTAATCAGACCCCCATCCATCAGTCGCATCAATCAGACCCCACCTATCAGCCCCACATCTATTAGACGCCCATCAGTCAGACCCCCATCTATCAGTCTCTTATCTTCAGTGCCACATCTATCAGACTGGACAGTGTTTTAATGACTGAAGTTCTCTGACACCAGGACGGAGTTTGATTAACCCCCATTCTGGGTCCATTGATCCTCTTCTCACTTCAAACAGCTTCTTTTACACCGTGTTTCTCAATCCCTTGTCGTGTATTTGTGGCTTTTAAATCGACACAATTACAAAATCATTCAAAAATATTTATTTTCTTAAATATAATTTGTAAGATAAATGTGAATTAAAGTTAAACTCTTTTTACTTTCTAAATGAATAAATCTTATTCTTCCTCCTCCGCCTTTCTGTCCAGCGAGGAAGAATCGACGGCCACCTCTTCGTAATCCTTCTCGAGTGAGGCCAGGTCCTCCCGTGCGTCCTGGAACTCCCCTTCCTCCAGCCCCTCCCCCACGTACCAGTGGACAAAGGCCCGCTTGGCGTACATCTTATCGAATTTGAGGTTGAGGCGGGTCCAAGCCAAGGCAATGGCGGTGGTGTTGCTCAGCATACAGAGGGCACGTTGCACCTTTGCCAGATCGCCCCCTGGCACCACCGTCGGGGGCTGGTAGTTGATGCCAACCTGTGGGGAAAAGAAAATTCTTTAGATTTCAGTTGCACAAAATAGGAGGTTCAAAATCAGAGCCGTTGGGAACCACTTAATTATCAGAAAGATAAATTTAAGAACCAGTTTGTGTCTTTCACTGTACAAAAACCTGACTCTGGTTATTCACTGGGCTCGTCTCCCAGTTTTACAGTTTCAGTTTCTGATGGAGGGTCCCTGTGTAATGAGGCTGGATTCAGGGATAATTCTTTTCTTCATTTCATCTTCTCCAATGAGGCCCTCCATTTTTCAGGATGCCTTTTCCTTGTTTAAGGCTGGACTTTTCCTGGAACATTCAGGGCTGCAATCCAGGATTAGAACTGAGACAATTCCACCTACAGCCTCAGAGGGAGCTCCTCTTTGGGCCAGGAATGGGGAGGGTCTGAAAGGAGGGACAGCTTTTGACCCAGACTGAACAGACGTATTGTTCACGTGGGATATCAGATTGTCAGAATCCATGTTTCCCCAGAGCCCCATGGATTGAACACAAAACCCACACTTACCTTGAACCCGGTCGGGCACCAATCAACAAACTGGATCGAGCGCTTGGTTTTGATGGTGGCGATGGAGGCATTGACATCCTTTGGCACTACGTCTCCTCGGTACAGCATGCAGCACGCCATGTACTTGCCCTGGCGGGGGTCGCACTTCACCATCTGATTGGCTGGCTCAAAGCAGGCGTTGGTGATCTCTGCCACAGTTATTTGCTCGTGGTAAGCCTTCTCGGCCGAAATAAGGGGGGCATAGGTTGCCAGTGGGAAATGAATGCGGGGATAGGGGACCAGGTTGGTTTGGAACTCAGTCAGGTCCACATTGAGGGCACCGTCGAACCGTAGTGACGCCGTGATGGACGACACTATCTGTCCAACAAGACGGTTGAGATTGGTGTACGTTGGACGCTCAATGTCAAGGTTACGCCGACATATGTCGTAAATGGCCTCGTTGTCGACCATGAAGGCACAGTCAGAGTGCTCGAGGGTGCAGTGGGTGACGAGCACGGAGTTGTACGGCTCGACCACCGCAGTGGAAATCTGCGGCGCAGGGTAAATGGCAAACTCCAGTTTGGATTTCTTGCCGTAGTCTACAGATAGTTTCTCCATCAGGAGGGATGTAAAACCCGAGCCGGTCCCACCCCCGAAACTGTGGAAAATGAGGAAACCCTGGAGTCCCGTGCACTGGTCAGCCTGTGGGCAAAGAAGGTACAAAACATTAAAAGGGAGCAGGAAATGGAATCTATCGTCAAAGGACAGTGAACACAGGACAGGAGCAAAAATACTGACCGTCCCTGGTGGGACAGGGCAGTGGGAGCTGGTGAGAAGGGGCAGTGGGAGATGGGGAGAAGGGAGAGTGGGAGATGGGGAGAAGGGGCAGTGGGAGATGGGGAGAAGGGAGAATGGGAGAGGGTGAGAATGGAGAGTAGGAGCTGGTGAGAATGGGGCGGCGGGAGATGGGGACAAGGGGCAGTGGGAGATGGGGACAAGGGGCAGTGGGAGATGGGGAGAAGGGGCATCAGGAGATGGGGACAAGGGGCACTGGGAGGTGGGGAGAAGGGGCAGTGGGAGATGGGGAGAAGGGGCAGTGGGAGATGGGGAGAAGGGGCAGTGGAAGCCTGGGGGAGAGAGTAATGAATTGGGGTGGAGGGAGTGCGGAACCAAGGGTGGAAGCACTGGGGGAGTTGGGAGAGTAATTGAGGTTGGGGGGGCGGGAAGAGTCAGGGAAGGGACCATCAGGCATCGAATATTGTAGGGTGCATGGGAAACCAAAATGGCCACTCAAAGGACTTGGCCAAAGGCCGGCTCTATGTAAACAGGAAGTCCACCGATCTTCCGAAGCTTGTGTGGCCAATTGGGAGAAATTCCAAGGAAATTCCCAGCCACTTTTCAGCATTGTTATTGGCTGCTTTTTTCCTGAATGGGTAGTGGAAGGGACATCAATAAGTGATACTGGAGAGAATAAGCAGGATTTGTTTACTCGTGACACTTCGTCAGCTGTAAGATTTTAATTCTACCAGTTGTATTGGGCGGTGGGAGAGATGGCGGGACGGGGCGGAGGGAGCGATGGCGGGACGGGGCGGTGGGAGTGATGGCGGGACGGGGCGGTGGGAGCGATGGCGGGACGGGGCGGAGGGAGCGATGGCGGGACGGGGGGAGCGATGGCGGGACGGGGCGGAGGGAGCGATGGCGGGACGGGGCGGAGGGAGCGATGGCGGGACGGGGCGGTGGGAGTGATGGTGGGACGGGGCGGTGGGAGCGATGGCGGGACGGGGCGGAGGGAGCGATGGCGGGACGGGGCGGTGGGAGTGATGGCGGGACGGGGGGAGCGATGGCGGGACGGGGCGGAGGGAGCGATGGCGGGACGGGGCGGAGGGAGCGATGGCGGGACGGGGCAGAGGGAGCGATGGCGGGACGGGGCGGTGGGAGCGATGGCGGGACGGGGCGGTGGGAGCGATGGCGGGACGGGGCGGTGGGAGCGATGGCGGGACGGGGCGGGGGGAGCGATGGCGGGACGGGGCGGAGGGAGCGATGGCGGGACGGGGCGGAGGGAGCGATGGCGGGAGTGGGCGGAGTGAGTGATGGCGGGACGGGGCGGAGGGAGCGATGGCGGGACGGGGCGGAGGGAGCGATGGTGGGACGGGGCGGTGGGAGCGATGGCGGGACGGGGCGGAGGGAGCGACGGCGGGACGGGGCGGAGGGAGCGATGGCGGGACGGGGCGGAGGGAGCGATGGTGGGACGGGGCGGAGGGAGATGATGGGATTGGGCAGCGGGATCAGGCAGCGGGAGCCAGTACACAACCTACCAGCTTCCGTATTCGATCCAAGACCAGATCCACAATCTCCTTGCCGATGGAGCAGTGGCCCCGTGCGTAGTTATTGGCCGCATCCTCCTTGCCGGTGATGAGTTGCTCGGGGTGAAAGAGCTGTCGGTAGGTGCCGGTGCGGACCTCATCTGGGGGCAGGGAACGGAGAGTTAAAAACCTGAACACAAAACGTTCCAGGCACTTTGATACGAGTCCGGCCATACTTGAACGAGTTTAGTGAGAGCACTGACCACCTAACACATCAACAATCTCTCCCCTTACCGATCACAGTGGGCTCCAGATCTACAAACACGGCTCGGGGGACGTGCTTGCCCGCCCCCGTCTCACTGAAGAAGGTGTTGAAGGAGTCGTCCCCACCTCCGATGGTCTTGTCACTGGGCATCTGCCCATCTGGTTGGATCCCATGCTCCAGGCAATACAGCTCCCAGCAAGCATTGCCGATCTGCACACCTGCCTGGCCAGCGTGGATTGAAAGACACTCACGCTAAAGAGTGGAGAACACAGGATTATTTACACAGGTAGGAGGACAATGCTTTATACAGTCAGTGGAGGTGGAAGGGAGAAGGGTGTGTGGATCCCTTCTCTCTCCCAGTGGATCCCACTCTCCCAGTGGATCCCACTCTCCTCGAATCCTTAATTCCCTGTGGATCTCCCTGTCACTCCTTGTGGATCCCTTTGCCTGTGAATTCCAGCTGTCATTCCCTGTGGATATCCCTCTCCCTGTGGATTCCCACTGTCTTCCTGTGGATTCCCATTCTTCATGCAGATCCTCTGTCCCTGTGGATTCCTATTTTCCCTGCAGATCCTTTCTTCCTGTGGATTCTTGCTCATCTTATGGATTCCTACCATACCAGTGGATTAACTCTCTCTCTCCCTGCATGTATTCCTACTCTCCCTGTGGATTCCTGCTCTGTCCCTGTGGATCACCCCTCACTCTCCCTGTGGGTGCCCTTCTTGTTGATTATCCATCTCCCTGTCGATCTCCCTTCTCCCACTGGGTCTCTTCTCTCTTCCTTTGGGTCCTACTCTCTCTGTAGAATTCTCTCTCCTCTGGATGCCCCTTCTCTCCCCCTGTTGATTAGCACTCTCTCCCCGTGGACCATCCCTCTTTCCCTGGGGATCCCCATCTCTCCGTGTGGATTGTTCTTCTCTCCATGTGAATACTTCTCTCCCTGTGGGCCCCTTCCACTCAGTCTGAGTGGATGCTTTCTCTCTCCCAGTAGTTCCCCTCTCCCTGTAGATTGTCCCTCCACTTGTCGATTCCCCACTTCCTGTTGATTTCCCTTTACACGTGGATTTCCTCTCTCCCTACAGATTCCCCTTCTACCAGCAGATCTCCTGTATCCCTGTGGACCCCTGTTTTCCTCTAGAAACCACCCCCTCGCTCCCTGTGGAATCCCATTCTTACTGCAGAGCCTCTTTATGTGGAATCCCTCTCTCCCCATGGATTCCAACACTGCCCGTGGATTCCCCATGTCTCCCTGTCGATTACCCCTCACTCTCCTTGTGGAGCCCCCGCACTCCAGGTCGATGAGCCTTCTCCCTGTGGATCTTACCTCCCTATGGATCTCATCTCTCCCTTTGGGTCACTTCTCATTGTAGAACTCTCTCAGTGGATCCCTCTCTACCTATGGATTTCTTTGGATCCCTTCTCTGTGGATCCCTCTCTCAGGAACCCTCCTCTCTCCCTGGGGATTCGCGCTCGCTCCCGCAGGTCACCTCCTCTCCATGCCGATTGACCAACCCCCTATGGAAACCCCCTCTCTCCGAGACTCCCGCTCCCCTTGTGGATACTTATCTCCCTGTGGATTTATTCCCTCCCTGTGAATCGCTCTCTCCCAGTGGATCCCTCTCTCCCTGTGACTCCCTCTGTCCCAGGAGATCCCTCTCTCCCTGTGACTCCCTCTCTCCCAGTAGATCCCTCTCTCCCTGTGAATTCCTTTCTCCCAATGGATCCCTCTCTCCCAGTGGATCCCACTCTCCCTGTGGATCCCTCTCTCCCAGTAGATTCCTCTCTCCCAGTAGACCCCTATCTCCCTGTGAATTCCTTTCACCCAGTTGATCCCTCTCCCTGTGAAATCCTCTCTCCCAGTAGATCCCACTCTCCCAGTGGATCCCTATCTTCCTATGGATCCCACTCTCCTTGTGAAACCCTCTCTCCCAGTGGACCCCTCTCTTTCTATGGATCCCACTCTCCCAGTAGATCCCACTCTCCCTGTGAATTCCTCTCTCCCAGTAGATCCCTCTCTCCCTGTGACTCCCTCTCTCCCAGTGGATCCCTCTCTCCAAATGGATCCCTCTCTCCCAGTGGATCCCCCTCTCCCTGTGGATCCACTCTCCCAGTAGATCCCACTCTCCCTGTGACTCCCTCTCTCCCAGTCGATCCCACTCTCCCTGTGAATCCCTCTCTCCCAGTGGATCCCCCTCTCCCTGTGGATCCCTCTCTCCCTGTGGATCCCACTCTCCCTGTGAATCCCTCTCTCCCAGTGGATCCCCCTCTCCCTGTGGATCCCTCTGTCTCGGTGGAACACCCTCGCTCTGTACATTGCCCAGTGAGCTCTCACCATAATCTCCTCCTATTCTCGCAGCTCTTGAGAATGTGCCTCGTGCTGCCGCTCCCGCTATTTATACCCCGCCCGATAGAACCCTCCTATTCAGCAAATCGGGCTCTGATTGGTCTGTGAGAACAATGGCCTATTGTTGCTTTGTTAAACGTAGCGACGTTGCTCAGTGCTGATTGGTTCATTGTGTAAAAGGCGGAACCAAGAATTCGCTACATTCTTTTATGGGAGGAGCGCCAGGGAACAAGAGAATTCCCCTTACCCCCAGACCCCATCAATCAGACCCCCAACCCCCAGACCCCATCAATCAGACCCCCAACCCCCAGACCCCATCAATCAGACCCCCAACCCCCAGACCCCATCAATCAGACCCCCAACCCCCAGACCCCATCAATCAGACCCCCAACCCCCAGACCCCATCAATCAGACCCCCAACCCCCAGACCCCATCAATCAGACCCCCAACCCCCAGACCCCATCAATCAGACCCCCAACCCCCAGACCCCATCAATCAGACCCCCAACCCCCAGACCCCATCAATCAGACCCCCAACCCCCAGACCCCATCAATCAGACCCCCAACCCCCAGACCCCATCAATCAGACCCCCAACCCCCAGACCCCATCAATCAGACCCCCAACCCCCAGACCCCATCAATCAGACCCCCAACCCCCAGACCCCATCAATCAGACCCCCAGACACCATCAATCAGACCCCCAACCCCCAGACCCCATCAATCAGACCCCCAACCCCCAGACCCCATCAATCAGACCCCCAACCCCCAGACCCCATCAATCAGACCCCCAACCCCCAGACCCCATCAATCAGACCCCCAACGCCCAGACCCCATCAATCAGACCCCCAACGCCCAGACCCCATCAATCAGACCCCCAACCCCCAGACCCCATCAATCAGACCCCCAACCCCCAGACCCCATCAATCAGACCCCCAACCCCCAGACCCCATCAATCAGACCCCCAACCCCCAGACCCCATCAATCAGACCCCCAACCCCCAGACCCCTTCAATCAGACCCCCAACCCCCAGACCCCATCAATCAGACCCCCAACCCCCAGACCCCATCAATCAGACCCCCAACCCCCAGACCCCATCAATCAGACCCGCAACCCCCAGACCCCATCAATCAGACTCCCATACCCCCAGACCCCATCAATCAGACCCCCAACGCTCAGACCCCCAACCCCCAGACCCCATCAATCAGACCCCCAACCCCCAGACCCCATCAATCAGACCCCCAACCCCCAGACCCCATCAATCAGTCCCCCACCCCCCAGACCCCATCAATCATAGCCCCAACCCCCAGACCCCATCAATCAGACTCTCAACCCCCAGACCCCATCAATCAGACCACCAACCCCCAGACCCCATCATTTAGACGCCCAACCACCAGACCCCATCAATCAGACCCCAACCCCCAGACCCCATCAATCAGACCCCCAACCCCCAGACCCCATCAATCAGACCCCCAACGCCCAGACCCCATCAATCAGATCCCCAGACCCCATCAATCTGACCCCCAACCCCCAGACACCATCAATCAGACCCACTACCCCCAGATCCCATCAATCAGACCCACAACCCTCAGACCCCCAACCCCCAGACCCCATCAATCAGACCCCCAACCCCCAGACCCCATCAAGCAGACCCTCAGACCCCATCAATCTGACCCCCAACCCCCAGACACCATCAATCAGACCCTCAACCCCCAGACCCCATCAATCAGACCCTCAACCCCCAGACCCCATGAATCAGACCCCCAACCCACAGACCCCATCAATCAGACCCCCAGACCCCATCATCTGACCACCAACCCCCAGACCCCATCAATCAGACCCCCAACCTGAGACCCCATCAATCAGACCCCCATACCCCAGATCCCATCAATCAGACCCCCAAACCCCAGACCCCAGCAATCAGACCCCCAACCCCCAGACCCCATCAATCAGACCCCCAACCCCAGACCCCATCAATCAGACCCGGAACCCCCAGACCCCATCAATCAGACCCCGATACCCCACAACCCATCAATCAGAACCCCATCCCCCTGACACCATCAATCAGACCCCCAGTCCCCATCAATCAGACCCCCCAACCCCCAGACCCCATCAATCAGACGCCCAACCCCCAGACCCCATCAATCAGACCCCCAGACCCCATCAATCAGACCCCCAGACCCCATCAATCAGTCCCCCAGACCCCATCAATCAGTCCCCCAGACCCCATCAATCAGACCCCCAACCCGCAGACCCTATCAATCAGACCCACAACCCCCAGACCCCATCAATCAGACCCCCAACTCTCAGACCCCATCAATCAGACCCCCAACCCTCAGACCCCATCAATCAGACTCCCATACCCCACACCCCATCAATCAGAACCCCAACCCCCTGACCCCATCAATCAGACCCCAAACCCCCAGACCCCATCAATCAGACCCCAACCCTCAGACCCCATCAATCAGACCCACAACACCCAGACCCCATCAATCAGACCCGCAACCCCCAGACCCCATCAATCAGACCCCCAACGCTCAGACCCCCAACCCCCAGACCCCATCAATCAGACCCCCAACCCCCAGACCCCATCAATCAGACCCCCAACGCTCAGATCCCCAACCCCCAGACCCCATCAATCAGTCCCCCACCCCCCAGACCCCATCAATCATAGCCCCAACCCCGAGACCCCATCAATCAGACCCCCAACCCCCAGACCCCATCAATCAGTCCCCCACCCCCCAGACCCCTTCAATCAGACCCCCAACCCCCAGACCCCACCAATCTGACCCCCAACCCCCAGACCCCATCAATCAGACCCACAACACCCAGACCCCATCAATCATAGCCCCAACCCCCAGACCCCATCAATCAGACTCTCAACCCCCAGACCCCATCAATCAGACCACCAACCCCCAGACCCCATCAATCAGACCCCCAACCCCCTGACCCCATCAATCAGACCACCAACCCCCAGACCCCATCAATCAGACCCCCAACGCCCAGACCCCATCAATCAGATCCCCAGGCCCCATCAATCTGACCCCCAACCCCCAGACACCATCAATCAGACCCACTACCCCCAGATCCCATCAATCAGACCCACAACCCTCAGACCCCCAACCCCCAGACCCCATCAATCAGACCCCCAACCCCCAGACCCCATCAAGCAGACCCTCAGACCCCATCAATCTGACCCCCAACCCCCAGACACCATCAATCAGACCCTCAACCCCCAGACCCCATCAATCAGACCCTCAACCCCCAGACCCCATGAATCAGACCCCCAACCCACAGACCCCATCAATCAGACCCCCATACCCCATCATCTGACCCCCAACCCCCAGACCCCATCAATCAGACCCCCAACCTGAGACCCCATCAATCAGACCCCCATACCCCAGATCCCATCAATCAGACCCCCAAACCCCAGACCCCATCAATCAGACCCCCAACCCCCAGACTCCATCAATCAGACCCCCAACCCCCAGACCCCATCAATCAGACCCCCAACCCCAGACCCCATCAATCAGACCCGGAACCCCCAGACCCCATCAATCAGACCCCGATACCCCACAACCCATCAATCAGAACCCCATCCCCCTGACACCATCAATCAGACCCCCAGTCCCCATCAATCAGACCCCCCACCCTCAGACCCCCCACCCTCAGACCCCCCAACTCCCAGACCCCATCAATCAGACCCCCAACCCCCAGACCCCATCAATCAGACCCCCAACCCCCAGACCCCATCAATCAGACCCCCAACACTCAGACGCCCAATCCCCAGACCCCATCAATCAGACCCCCAACCCCCAGACCCCATCAATCAAACCCCCAACCCCCAGACCCCATCAATCAGACCCCCAACCCCCAGACCCCATCAATCAGACCCCCAACCCCCAGACCCCATCAATCAGACCCCCAACCCTCGGACCCCATCAATCAGACCCCCAACTCTCAGACACAATCAATCAGATCCTCAACCAACAAAACCCCATCAATCAGTTCCCCCTCAACCAGATCTCCATAAATCAGTCGCAATCAAACAGATCCCATCATTGGGATCCCATCAATCAGACTCCCATCGATCAGACTCCCAACTATCAGTCCCCATCAATCAGACCCGAATCAACCAGTCCCCAACAATCAGACCACATCAATCAGACCCCCATCAAACAGAACCCATCAAACAGAACCCGTCAATCAAACGACATCAATCAAACCCTCATCAATCAGACCCCCATCAATCAGACCCCCATCAATCAGACCCCCATCAATCAGATCCCGATCAATCAGACCCCCATCAATCAGACCCCGATCAATCAGACCCCCATCAATCAGATCCCCGATCAATCAGACCCCCCATCAATCAGCCCCCGATCAATCAGACCCCCATCAATCAGATCCCCGATCAATCAGACCCCAATCAATCAGATCCCCATCAATCAGATCCCCGATCAATCAGACCACCATCAATCAGACCCTGATCAATCAGACCCCCATCAATCAGATCCCCGATCAATCAGACCCCCCATCAATCAGCCCCCGATCAATCAGACCCCCATCAATCAGATCCCCATCAATCAGATCCCCGATCAATCAGACCCCAATCAATCAGATCCCCATCAATTAGATCCCCGATCAATCAGACCCCCCATCAATCAGACCCCCATCAATCAGATCCCCATCAATCAGACCCCCATCAATCAGACCCCGATCAATCAAACGACATCAATCAAACCCTCATCAATCAGACCCCCATCAATCAGAGCCCGATCAATCAGACCCCCATCAATCAGACCCCGATCAATCAGACCCCCATCAATCAGACCCCCATCAATCAGATCCCCGATCAATCAGACCCCCATCAATCAGATCCCCATCAATCAGATCCCCGATCAATCAGACCCCCATCAATCACATCCCCATCAATCAGATCCCCGATCAATCAGACCCCCATCAATCAGATCCCCATCAATCAGATCCCCGATCAATCAGACCCCAAACAATCAGACACCATCGATCAGACCCCCAACAATCAGACACCATCAAACAGACCGCCAACAATCAACCCCCAACAATCGGATCCCCAAAAATTAGAACCCAACAATGAGACCCCAACAATCAGACCCCCATCGATCAGACCCCCAACAATCAGACCCCCCATCGATCAGACCCCAACAATCAGACCCCCATCGATCAGACCCCCAACAATCAGACCCCCCATCGATCAGACCCCCAACAATCAGACCCCCCATCGATCAGACCCCAACAATCAGACCCCGTCAATCAGATCCCCATGAAACAGACCCCATCAATCAGATCTCAATAATCCGAACCCATCAATCAGGCCCAATCAACCAGACCCCATCAATGAGACCCCCTTCAATCAGACCCTATCACTCAGAACACATGAATCGGACCCCCATCAATCAAACCCCCATCATTCAGACCCGATCAATGAGATCCTCAACCATCAGACCCCCAACAATCAATCAATCACATCCCCAACATTCGGACCCCATGAATCAAATCCCCCTCAACCAAATCGCCATCAATCAGTCCCCATCAATGAGACCCTATCAATTAGTCCCCATCAATCAGGTCACCATCAATCAGATCCCATAAATCGGAACCCATCAATTAGTCCCCATCATATAATCCCCTCCAAACAGACTCCCAACAATTAGACCCCATCAATCAGACCCCTGAAATTAGACCCCACCAATCAGATCCCCATCAATCAGACCCCCGACAATCAGACCCCCAACAATCAAACCCACATCAATCAGACCCCATCAATCAGACCCCATCAATCAGACCCCCAACAATCAAACCCACATCAATCAGACCCCATCAATCAGACCCTCAACAATCAGACCCCATCAATCAGACTCCCAACAATCAAACCCACATCAATCAGACCCTCAACAATCAGACCCCCGACAATCAGACCACATCAATCAGACCCCCGACAATCAGACCCCCAACAATCAAACCCACATCAATCAGACCCCATCAATCAGACCCCATCAATCAGACCCCCGACAATCAAACCCACATCAATCAGACCCCATCAATCAGACCCCCAACAATCAGACCCCCAACAATCAAACCCACATCAATCAGACCCCATCAATCAAACCCCATCAATCAGACCCCCGACAATCAAACCCACATCAATCAGACCCCATCAATCAGATCCCCATCAATCAGATCCCCATCAATCAGACCCCCATCTATCAGACCCCATCAATCAGACCCCCATCAATCAGACCCCCATCAATCAGACCCCATCAATCAGACCCCCGACAATCAAACCCACATCAATCAGACCCCATCAATCAGACCCCCGACAATCAAACCCACATCAATCAGACCCCATCAATCAGACCCCATCAATCAGACCCCCATCAATCAGATCCCCATCAATCAGACCCCCATCAATCAGACCCCATCAATCAGACCCCCATCAATCAGACCCCCATCAATCAGACCCCCATCAATCAGACCCCCATCAATCAGACTCCATCAATCAGACCCCCATCAATCAGACCCCCATCAATCAGACCCCCATCAATCAGACCCCATCAATCAGACCCCCATCAATCAGACCCCCATCAATCAGACCCCATCAATCAGACCCCCATCAATCAGACCCCCATCAATCAGAACCAATCAATCAGACCACCAAAAATCAGACCCCATCAGTCAGACGCCCATCAATCAGACCCCATCGTTCGAACCTCCATCAATCAGACTCCCATGAATCAAACCTCCAGCAATCAGACCCCCATCGATCAGACCCCCAACGATCAGACCCCATCAATCAAACCCTAATCAATCAGACCCCCATCAATCAGAGCCCATCAATTAGACCCCCATCAATCAGACCCTAATCAATCAGACCCCCATCAATCAGACCCCATCAATTAGACCCCCATCAATCAGACCCCCATCAATCAGAGCCCATCAATTAGACCCCCATCAATCAGACCCCATCAATCAGACCCCCATCAATCAGACCCCCATCAATCAGACCCTAATCAATCAGACCCCATCAATCAGACCCCCATCAATCAGACCCCTATCAATAAGACCCCATCAATCAGATCCCCAACAATCAGACCCCCATCAATCAGACCACCATCAATCAGACCCCCATCAATAAGACCCCATCAATCAGATCCCCAACAATCAGACCCCCATCAATAAGACCCCATCAATCAGACCCCATGAATCAGACCCCCATCAATAAGACCCCATCAATCAGAACCCGTCAATCAAACGACATCAATCAAACCCTCATCAATCAGACCCCGATCAATCAGACCCCCATCAATCAGACCCCCATCAATCAGACCCCGATCAATCAGACCCCCATCAATCAGATCCCGATCAATCAGACCCCCATCAATCAGACCCCGATCAATCAGACCCCCATCAATCAGATCCCCGATCAATCAGACCCCCCATCAATCAGCCCCCGATCAATCAGACCCCCATCAATCAGTTCCCCATCAATCAGATCCCCGATCAATCAGACCCCAATCAATCAGATCCCCATCAATTAGATCCCCGATCAATCAGACCCCCCATCAATCAGACCCCCATCAATCAGATCCCCATCAATCAGACCCCGATCAATCAGACCCCCATCAATCAGACCCCGATCAATCAAACGACATCAATCAAACCCTCATCAATCAGACCCCCATCAATCAGAGCCCGATCAATCAGACCCCCATCAATCAGACCCCGATCAATCAGACCCCCATCAATCAGACCCCCATCAATCAGATCCCCGATCAATCAGACCCCCATCAATCAGATCCCCATCAATCAGATCCCCGATCAATCAGACCCCCATCAATCACATCCCCATCAATCAGATCCCCGATCAATCAGACCCCCATCAATCAGATCCCCATCAATCAGATCCCCGATCAATCAGACCCCAAACAATCAGACACCATCGATCAGACCCCCAACAATCAGACACCATCAAACAGACCGCCAACAATCAACCCCCAACAATCGGATCCCCAAAAATTAGAACCCAACAATGAGACCCCAACAATCAGACCCCCATCGATCAGACCCCCAACAATCAGACCCCCCATCGATCAGACCCCAACAATCAGACCCCCATCGATCAGACCCCCAACAATCAGACCCCCCATCGATCAGACCCCCAACAATCAGACCCCCCATCGATCAGACCCCAACAATCAGACCCCGTCAATCAGATCCCCATGAAACAGACCCCATCAATCAGATCTCAATAATCCGAACCCATCAATCAGGCCCAATCAACCAGACCCCATCAATGAGACCCCCTTCAATCAGACCCTATCACTCAGAACACATGAATCGGACCCCCATCAATCAAACCCCCATCATTCAGACCCGATCAATGAGATCCTCAACCATCAGACCCCCAACAATCAATCAATCACATCCCCAACATTCGGACCCCATGAATCAAATCCCCCTCAACCAAATCGCCATCAATCAGTCCCCATCAATGAGACCCTATCAATTAGTCCCCATCAATCAGGTCACCATCAATCAGATCCCATAAATCGGAACCCATCAATTAGTCCCCATCATATAATCCCCTCCAAACAGACTCCCAACAATTAGACCCCATCAATCAGACCCCTGAAATTAGACCCCACCAATCAGATCCCCATCAATCAGACCCCCGACAATCAGACCCCCAACAATCAAACCCACATCAATCAGACCCCATCAATCAGACCCCATCAATCAGACCCCCAACAATCAAACCCACATCAATCAGACCCCATCAATCAGACCCTCAACAATCAGACCCCATCAATCAGACTCCCAACAATCAAACCCACATCAATCAGACCCTCAACAATCAGACCCCCGACAATCAGACCACATCAATCAGACCCCCGACAATCAGACCCCCAACAATCAAACCCACATCAATCAGACCCCATCAATCAGACCCCATCAATCAGACCCCCGACAATCAAACCCACATCAATCAGACCCCATCAATCAGACCCCCAACAATCAGACCCCCAACAATCAAACCCACATCAATCAGACCCCATCAATCAAACCCCATCAATCAGACCCCCGACAATCAAACCCACATCAATCAGACCCCATCAATCAGATCCCCATCAATCAGATCCCCATCAATCAGACCCCCATCTATCAGACCCCATCAATCAGACCCCCATCAATCAGACCCCCATCAATCAGACCCCATCAATCAGACCCCCGACAATCAAACCCACATCAATCAGACCCCATCAATCAGACCCCCGACAATCAAACCCACATCAATCAGACCCCATCAATCAGACCCCATCAATCAGACCCCCATCAATCAGATCCCCATCAATCAGACCCCCATCAATCAGACCCCATCAATCAGACCCCCATCAATCAGACCCCCATCAATCAGACCCCCATCAATCAGACCCCCATCAATCAGACTCCATCAATCAGACCCCCATCAATCAGACCCCCATCAATCAGACCCCCATCAATCAGACCCCATCAATCAGACCCCCATCAATCAGACCCCCATCAATCAGAACCAATCAATAAGACCACCAAAAATCAGACCCCATCAGTCAGACGCCCATCAATCAGACCCCATCGTTCGAACCTCCATCAATCAGACTCCCATGAATCAAACCTCCAGCAATCAGACCCCCATCGATCAGACCCCCGACAATCAAACCCACATCAATCAGACCCCATCAATCAGACCCCATCAATCAGACCCCCATCAATCAGATCCCCATCAATCAGACCCCCATCAATCAGAGCCCATCAATTAGACCCCCATCAATCAGACCCTAATCAATCAGACCCCCATCAATCAGACCCCATCAATTAGACCCCCATCAATCAGACCCCCATCAATCAGAGCCCATCAATTAGACCCCCATCAATCAGACCCCATCAATCAGACCCCCATCAATCAGACCCCCATCAATCAGACCCTAATCAATCAGACCCCATCAATCAGACCCCCATCAATCAGACCCCTATCAATAAGACCCCATCAATCAGATCCCCAACAATCAGACCCCCATCAATCAGACCACCATCAATCAGACCCCCATCAATAAGACCCCATCAATCAGATCCCCAACAATCAGACCCCCATCAATAAGACCCCATCAATCAGACCCCATGAATCAGACCCCCATCAATAAGACCCCATCAATCAGAACCCGTCAATCAAACGACATCAATCAAACCCTCATCAATCAGACCCCGATCAATCAGACCCCCATCAATCAGACCCCCATCAATCAGACCCCGATCAATCAGACCCCCATCAATCAGATCCCGATCAATCAGACCCCCATCAATCAGACCCCGATCAATCAGACCCCCATCAATCAGATCCCCGATCAATCAGACCCCCCATCAATCAGCCCCCGATCAATCAGACCCCCATCAATCAGTTCCCCATCAATCAGATCCCCGATCAATCAGACCCCAATCAATCAGATCCCCATCAATTAGATCCCCGATCAATCAGACCCCCCATCAATCAGACCCCCATCAATCAGATCCCCATCAATCAGACCCCGATCAATCAGACCCCCATCAATCAGACCCCGATCAATCAAACGACATCAATCAAACCCTCATCAATCAGACCCCCATCAATCAGAGCCCGATCAATCAGACCCCCATCAATCAGACCCCGATCAATCAGACCCCCATCAATCAGACCCCCATCAATCAGATCCCCGATCAATCAGACCCCCATCAATCAGATCCCCATCAATCAGATCCCCGATCAATCAGACCCCCATCAATCACATCCCCATCAATCAGATCCCCGATCAATCAGACCCCCATCAATCAGATCCCCATCAATCAGATCCCCGATCAATCAGACCCCAAACAATCAGACACCATCGATCAGACCCCCAACAATCAGACACCATCAAACAGACCGCCAACAATCAACCCCCAACAATCGGATCCCCAAAAATTAGAACCCAACAATGAGACCCCAACAATCAGACCCCCATCGATCAGACCCCCAACAATCAGACCCCCCATCGATCAGACCCCAACAATCAGACCCCCATCGATCAGACCCCCAACAATCAGACCCCCCATCGATCAGACCCCCAACAATCAGACCCCCCATCGATCAGACCCCAACAATCAGACCCCGTCAATCAGATCCCCATGAAACAGACCCCATCAATCAGATCTCAATAATCCGAACCCATCAATCAGGCCCAATCAACCAGACCCCATCAATGAGACCCCCTTCAATCAGACCCTATCACTCAGAACACATGAATCGGACCCCCATCAATCAAACCCCCATCATTCAGACCCGATCAATGAGATCCTCAACCATCAGACCCCCAACAATCAATCAATCACATCCCCAACATTCGGACCCCATGAATCAAATCCCCCTCAACCAAATCGCCATCAATCAGTCCCCATCAATGAGACCCTATCAATTAGTCCCCATCAATCAGGTCACCATCAATCAGATCCCATAAATCGGAACCCATCAATTAGTCCCCATCATATAATCCCCTCCAAACAGACTCCCAACAATTAGACCCCATCAATCAGACCCCTGAAATTAGACCCCACCAATCAGATCCCCATCAATCAGACCCCCGACAATCAGACCCCCAACAATCAAACCCACATCAATCAGACCCCATCAATCAGACCCCATCAATCAGACCCCCAACAATCAAACCCACATCAATCAGACCCCATCAATCAGACCCTCAACAATCAGACCCCATCAATCAGACTCCCAACAATCAAACCCACATCAATCAGACCCTCAACAATCAGACCCCCGACAATCAGACCACATCAATCAGACCCCCGACAATCAGACCCCCAACAATCAAACCCACATCAATCAGACCCCATCAATCAGACCCCATCAATCAGACCCCCGACAATCAAACCCACATCAATCAGACCCCATCAATCAGA
The DNA here is from genome assembly GCF_035084215.1 of Heptranchias perlo. NCBI lineage: Eukaryota > Metazoa > Chordata > Chondrichthyes > Hexanchiformes > Hexanchidae > Heptranchias > Heptranchias perlo. The sequence continues at coordinate 770,856 of NW_027138796.1, forward strand.
CCCCCAACAATCAGACCCCCAACAATCAAACCCACATCAATCAGACCCCATGAATCAAACCCCATCAATCAGACCCCCGACAATCAAACCCACATCAATCAGACCCCATCAATCAGATCCCCATCAATCAGATCCCCATCTATCAGACCCCATCAATCAGACCCCCATCAATCAGACCCCCATCAATCAGATCCCCATCAATCAGATCCCCATCAATCAGACCCCCATCTATCAGACCCCATCAATCAGACCCCCATCAATCAGACCCCCATCAATCAGACCCCATCAATCAGACCCCCGACAATCAAACCCACATCAATCAGACCCCATCAATCAGACCCCCGACAATCAAACCCACATCAATCAGACCCCATCAATCAGACCCCATCAATCAGACCCCCATCAATCAGATCCCCATCAATCAGACCCCCATCAATCAGACCCCATCAATCAGACCCCCATCAATCAGACCCCCATCAATCAGACCCCCATCAATCAGACCCCCATCAATCAGACTCCATCAATCAGACCCCCATCAATCAGACCCCCATCAATCAGACCCCCATCAATCAGACCCCATCAATCAGACCCCCATCAATCAGACCCCCATCAATCAGAACCAATCAATCAGACCACCAAAAATGAGACCCCATCAGTCAGACGCCCATCAATCAGACCCCATCGTTCGAACCTCCATCAATCAGACTCCCATGAATCAAACCTCCAGCAATCAGACCCCCATCGATCAGACCCCCAACGATCAGACCCCATCAATCAAACCCTAATCAATCAGACCCCCATCAATCAGAGCCCATCAATTAGACCCCCATCAATCAGACCCTAATCAATCAGACCCCCATCAATCAGACCCCATCAATTAGACCCCCATCAATCAGACCCCCATCAATCAGAGCCCATCAATTAGACCCCCATCAATCAGACCCCATCAATCAGACCCCCATCAATCAGACCCCCATCAATCAGACCCTAATCAATCAGACCCCATCAATCAGACCCCCATCAATCAGACCCCTATCAATAAGACCCCATCAATCAGATCCCCAACAATCAGACCCCCATCAATCAGACCACCATCAATCAGACCCCCATCAATAAGACCCCATCAATCAGATCCCCAACAATCAGACCCCCATCAATAAGACCCCATCAATCAGACCCCATGAATCAGACCCCCATCAATAAGACCCCATCAATCAGAACCCGTCAATCAAACGACATCAATCAAACCCTCATCAATCAGACCCCGATCAATCAGACCCCCATCAATCAGACCCCCATCAATCAGACCCCGATCAATCAGACCCCCATCAATCAGATCCCGATCAATCAGACCCCCATCAATCAGACCCCGATCAATCAGACCCCCATCAATCAGATCCCCGATCAATCAGACCCCCCATCAATCAGCCCCCGATCAATCAGACCCCCATCAATCAGTTCCCCAACAATCAGATCCCCGATCAATCAGACCCCAATCAATCAGATCCCCATCAATTAGATCCCCGATCAATCAGACCCCCCATCAATCAGACCCCCATCAATCAGATCCCCATCAATCAGACCCCGATCAATCAGACCCCCATCAATCAGACCCCGATCAATCAAACGACATCAATCAAACCCTCATCAATCAGACCCCCATCAATCAGAGCCCGATCAATCAGACTCCCATCAATCAGACCCCGATCAATCAGACCCCCATCAATCAGACCCCCATCAATCAGATCCCCGATCAATCAGACCCCCATCAATCAGATCCCCATCAATCAGATCCCCGATCAATCAGACCCCCATCAATCACATCCCCATCAATCAGATCCCCGATCAATCAGACCCCCATCAATCAGATCCCCATCAATCAGATCCCCGATCAATCAGACCCCAAACAATCAGACACCATCGATCAGACCCCCAACAATCAGACACCATCAAACAGACCGCCAACAATCAACCCCCAACAATCGGATCCCCAAAAATTAGAACCCAACAATGAGACCCCAACAATCAGACCCCCATCGATCAGACCCCCAACAATCAGACCCCCCATCGATCAGACCCCAACAATCAGACCCCCATCGATCAGACCCCCAACAATCAGACCCCCCATCGATCAGACCCCCAACAATCAGACCCCCCATCGATCAGACCCCAACAATCAGACCCCGTCAATCAGATCCCCATGAAACAGACCCCATCAATCAGATCTCAATAATCCGAACCCATCAATCAGGCCCAATCAACCAGACCCCATCAATGAGACCCCCTTCAATCAGACCCTATCACTCAGAACACATGAATCGGACCCCCATCAATCAAACCCCCATCATTCAGACCCGATCAATGAGATCCTCAACCATCAGACCCCCAACAATCAATCAATCACATCCCCAACATTCGGACCCCATGAATCAAATCCCCCTCAACCAAATCGCCATCAATCAGTCCCCATCAATGAGACCCTATCAATTAGTCCCCATCAATCAGGTCACCATCAATCAGATCCCATAAATCGGAACCCATCAATTAGTCCCCATCATATAATCCCCTCCAAACAGACTCCCAACAATTAGACCCCATCAATCAGACCCCTGAAATTAGACCCCACCAATCAGATCCCCATCAATCAGACCCCCGACAATCAGACCCCCAACAATCAAACCCACATCAATCAGACCCCATCAATCAGACCCCATCAATCAGACCCCCAACAATCAAACCCACATCAATCAGACCCCATCAATCAGACCCTCAACAATCAGACCCCATCAATCAGACTCCCAACAATCAAACCCACATCAATCAGACCCTCAACAATCAGACCCCCGACAATCAGACCACATCAATCAGACCCCCGACAATCAGACCCCCAACAATCAAACCCACATCAATCAGACCCCATCAATCAGACCCCATCAATCAGACCCCCGACAATCAAACCCACATCAATCAGACCCCATCAATCAGACCCCCAACAATCAGACCCCCAACAATCAAACCCACATCAATCAGACCCCATCAATCAAACCCCATCAATCAGACCCCCGACAATCAAACCCACATCAATCAGACCCCATCAATCAGATCCCCATCAATCAGATCCCCATCAATCAGACCCCATCAATCAGATCCCCAACAATCAGACCCCCATCAATCAGACCACCATCAATCAGACCCCCATCAATAAGACCCCATCAATCAGATCCCCAACAATCAGACCCCCATCAATAAGACCCCATCAATCAGACCCCATGAATCAGACCCCCATCAATAAGACCCCATCAATCAGACCCCATCAATCAGACCCCATCAATCAGACCCTAATCAATCAGACCCCATCAATCAGACCCCCATCAATAAGACCACATCAATCAGATCCCCAACAATCAGACCCCATCAATCAGAACCCATCAATCAGACTCCATCAATCAGACCCCCATCAATCAGATCCACAACAATCAGACCCTAATCAATCAGACCCCCATCAATAAGACCCCATCAATCAGACCCCCATCAATAAGACCCCATCAATCAGATCCCCAACAATCAGACCCTAATCAATCAGACCCCATCAATCAGACCCCCATCAATAAGACCCCATCAATCAGATCCCCAACAATCAGACCCTAATCAATAAGACCCCATCAATCAGACCCCCATCAATAAGACCCCATCAATCAGATCCCCAACAATCAGTCCCTAATCAATCAGACCCCATTAATCAGACCCCAACAATCAGACCCCCATCAATCAGATCCCCAACAATCAGATCCCCAACAATCAGACCCCCATCAATCAGACCCCCATCAATCAGACCCCATCAATCAGACCCCATCAATCAGACCCCCATCAATCAGACCCCCATCAATCAGATCCCCAACAATCAGACCCTAATCAATCAGATCCCCAACAATCAGACCCCCATCAATAAGACCCCATCAATCAGACCCCATCAATCAGACCCCATCAATCAGATCCCCAACAATCAGACCCGAATCAATCAGACCCCATCAATCAGATCCCCAACAATCAGATCCCCAACAATCAGACCCTAATCAATCGGACCCCATCAATCAGACCCCCATCAATAAGACCCCATCAATCAGACCTCATCAATCAGATCCCCAAGAATCAGACCCTAATCAATCAGACCCCATCAATCAGACCCCCATCAATAAGACCCCATCAATCAGACCCCAATCAATCAGACCCCAATCAATCAGACCCCCATCAATCAGACCCCCATCAATAAGACCCCATCAATCAGACCCCATCAATCAGACCCCAATCAATCAGACCCCAATCAATCAGACCCCCATCAATCAGACCCCCATCAATAAGACCCCATCAATAAGACGCCATCAATCAGATCCCCAACAATCAGACCCTAATCAATCAGACCCCAATCAATCAGACCCCCAACAATCAGACCACCATCAATCAGACCCCCAACAATCAGACCCCCATCAATCTGATCGCCAACAATCAGATCCCCAACAATCAGACCCTAATCAATCAGATCCCCAACAATCAGACCCCCATCAATAAGACCCCATCAATCAGACCCCATCAATCAGACCCCCATCAATAAGACCCCATCAATCAGACCCCATCAATCAGATCCCCAACAATCAGACCCTAATCAATCAGTCCACATCAATCAGACCCCCATCAATAAGACCCCATCAATCAGACCCCATCAATCAGACCCCATCAATCAGATCCCCAACAATCAGTTCCCCAACAATCAGACCCGAATCAATCAGACCACATCAATCAGACCCCCATCAATAAGACCCCATCAATTAGACCTCATCAATCAGATCCCCAACAATCAGATCCCCAACAATCAGACCCTAATCAATCGGACCCCATCAATCAGACCCCCATCAATAAGACCCCATCAATCAGACCCCATCAATCAGATCCCCAACAATCAGACCCTAATCAATCAGACCCCATCAATCAGACCCCCATCAATAAGACCCCATCAATCAGACCCCAATCAATCAGACCCCAATCAATCAGACCCCCATCAATCAGACCCCCATCAATAAGACCCCATCAATCAGACCTCATCAATCAGACCCCAATCAATCAGACCCCAATCAATCAGACCCCCATCAATCAGACCCCCAATCAATAAGACCCCATCAATAAGACCCCATTCAATCAGACCCCCATCAATAAGACCCCATCAATAAGACCCCATCAATCAGATCCCCAACAATCAGACCCTAATCAATCAGACCCCAATCAATCAGACCCCCAACAATCAGACCACCATCAATCAGACCCCCATCAATCAGACCCCCATCAATCAGATCCCCAACAATCAGATCCCCAACAATCAGACCCTAATCAATCAGATCCCCAACAATCAGACCCCCATCAATAAGACCCCATCAATCAGACCCCATCAATCAGATCCCCAACAATCAGACCCTAATCAATCAGTCCCCATCAATGAGACCCCCATCAATAAGACCCCATCAATCAGACCCCATCAATCAGACCCCAACAATCAGATCCCCAACAATCAGTTCCCCAACAATCAGACCCGAATCAATCAGACCACATCAATCAGACCCCCATCAATAAGACCCCATCAATCAGACCTCATCAATCAGACCCCAATCAATCAGACCCCCATCAATCAGACCCCCATCAATAAGACCCCATCAATCAGACCCCATCAATCAGACCCCAATTAATCAGACCCCAATCAATCAGACCCCCATCAATATGACCCCATCAATCAGATCCCCATCAATAAGACCCCATCAATCAGATCCCCAACAATCAGACCCTAATCAATCAGACCCCATCATCAGACCCCCATCAATAAGACCCCATCAATCAGATCCCCAGCAATCAGACCCTAATCAATCAGACCCCATCAATCAGACCCCATCAATCAGACCCCCATCAATCAGATCCCCAACAATCAGATCCCCAACAATCAGACCCCCATCAATCAGACCCCCATCAATCAGACCCCATCAATCAGACCCCATCAATCAGACCCCCATCAATCAGACCCCCATCAATCAGATCCCCAACAATCAGATCCCCAACAATCAGATCCTAATCAATCAGATTCCCAACAATAAGACCCCCATCAATAAGACCCCATCAATCAGACCCCATCAATCAGACCCCCATCAATAAGACCCCATCAATCAGACCCCCATCAATAAGACCCCATCAATCAGACCCCATCAATCAGACCCCTATCAATAAGACCCAATCAATAAGACCCCATCAATCAGATCCCCAACAATCAGACCCTAATCAATCAGACCCCAATCAATCAGACCCCCAACAATCAGACCCCCATCAATCAGACCCCCATCAATCAGATCCCCAACAATCAGACCCTAATCAATCAGATCCCCAACAATCAGACCCCCATCAATAAGACCCCATCAATCAGACCCCATCAATCAGACCCCCATCAATAAGACCCCATCAATCAGACCCCCATCAATAAGACCCCATCAATCAGACCCCATCAATCAGATCCCCAACAATCAGACCCTAATCAATCAGACCCCCATCAATCAGACCCCCATCAATCAGACCCCATCAATCAGACCCCATCAATCAGACCCCCATCAATCAGACCCCCATCAATCAGATCCCCAACAATCAGATCCCCAACAATCAGATCCTAATCAATCAGATCCCCAACAATAAGACCCCCATCAATAAGACCCCATCAATCAGACCCCATCAATCAGACCCCCATCAATAAGACCCCATCAATCAGACCCCCATCAATAAGACCCCATCAATCAGACCCCATCAATCAGACCCCTATCAATAAGACCCAATCAATAAGACCCCATCAATCAGATCCCCAACAATCAGACCCGAATCAATCAGACCCCAATCAATCAGACCCCCAACAATCAGACCCCTATCAATCAGACCCCCATCAATCAGATCCCCAACAATCAGACCCTAATCAATCAGATCCCCAACAATCAGACCCCCATCAATAAGACCCCATCAATCAGACCCCATCAATCAGACCCCCATCAATAAGACCCCATCAATCAGACCCCCATCAATAAGACCCCATCAATCAGACCCCATCAATCAGATCCCCAACAATCAGACCCTAATCAATCAGACCCCATCAATCAGACCCCATCAATCAGATCCCCAACAATCAGATGCACAACAATCAGACCCTAATCAATCAGACCCCATCAATCAGACCCCCGTCAATCAGACCCCCATCAATCAGACCCCCAATCAATAAGACCCCATCAATAAGACCCCATTCAATCAGACCCCCATCAATAAGACCCCATCAATCAGATCCCCAACAATCAGACCCTAATCAATCAGACCCCAATCAATCAGACCCCCAAGAATCAGACCCCCATCAATCAGACCCCCATCAATCAGACCCCCATCAATCAGATCGCCAACAATCAGATCCCCAACAATCAGACCCTAATCAATCAGATCCCCAACAATCAGACCCCCATCAATAAGACCCCCATCAATAAGACCCCATCAATCAGACCCCATCAATCAGATCCCCAACAATCAGACCCTAATCAATCAGACCCCATCAATCAGATCCCCAACAATCAGATCCCCAACAATCAGACCCTAATCAATCAGACCCCATCAATCAGACCCCCATCAATAAGACCCCATCAATCAGACCTCATCAATCAGATCCCCAACAATCAGACCCTAATCAATCAGACCCCATCAATCAGACCCCCATCAATAAGACCCCATCAATCAGACCCCATCAATCAGACCCCAATCAATCAGACCCCAATCAATCAGACCCCCATCAATCAGACCCCCATCAATAAGACCCAATCAATCAGACCCCATCAATCAGACCCCAGTCAATCAGACCCCAATCAATCAGACCCCCATCAATAAGACCCCATCAATCAGACCCCCATCAATAAGACCCCATCAATCAGATCCCCAACAATCAGACCCTAATCAATCAGATCCCCAACAATCAGACCCTAATCAATCAGACCCCATCAATCAGACCCCATCAATCAGACCCCCATCAATCAGATCCCCAACAATCAGATCCCCAACAATCAGACCCCCATCAATCAGACCCCCATCAATCAGACCCCATCAATCAGACCCCATCAATCAGACCCCCATCAATCAGACCCCCATCAATCAGATCCCCAGCAATCAGATCCCCAACAATCAGACCCAAATCAATCAGATCCCCAACAATCAGACCCCCATCAATAAGACCCCATCAATCAGACCCCATCAATCAGACCCCCATCAATAAGACCCCATCAATAAGACCACATCAATCAGATCCCCAACAATCAGACCCTAATCAATCAGACCCCAATCAATCAGACCCCCAACAATCAGACCCTCATCAATCAGACCCGCATCAATCAGACCCCCGTCAATCAGATCCCCAACAATCAGATCCCCAACAATCAGATCCCCAACAATCAGACCCCCATCAATCAGATCCCCAACAATCAGATCCCCAACAATCAGACCCTAATCAATCAGATCCCCAACAATCAGACCCCCATCAATAAGACCCCATCAATCAGACCCCATCAATCAGACCCCCATCAATAAGACCCCATCAATCAGACCCCATCAATCAGATCCCCAACAATCAGACCCTAATCAATCAGACCCCATCAATCAGACCCCATCAATCAGATCCCCAACAATCAGATCCCCAACAATCAGACCCTAATCAATCAGACCCCATCAATCAGACCCCCATCAATAAGACCCCATCAATCAGACCTCATCAATCAGATCTCCAACAATCAGCCCCTAATCAATCAGACCCCATCAATCAGACCCCCATCAATACGACCCCATCAATCAGACCCCATCAATCAGACCCTAATCAATCAGACCCCATCAATCAGACCCCCATCAATAAGACCCCATCAATCAGATCCCCAACAATCAGACCCCATCAATCAGACCCCCATCAATAAGACCCCATCAATCAGACCCCCAGCAATCAGACCCTAATCAATAAGACCCCATCAATCAGACCCCCATCAATAAGACCCCATCAATCAGATCCCCAACAATCAGACCCTAATCAATCAGACCCCATCAATCAGACCCCATCAATCAGATCCACAACAATCAGACCCTAATCAATCAGACCCCCATCAATAAGACCCCATCAATCAGACCCCCATCAGTAAGACCCCATCAATCAGATCCCCAACAATCAGACCCTAATCAATCAGACCCCATCAATCAGACCCCCATCAATAAGACCCCATCAATCAGATCCCCAACAATCAGACCCTAATCAATAAGACCCCATCAATCAGACCCCCATCAATAAGACCCCATCAATCAGATCCCCAACAATCAGTCCCTAATCAATCAGACCCCAACAATCAGACCCCCATCAATCAGATCCCCAACAATCAGATCCCCAACAATCAGTCCCCATCAATCAGACCCCCATCAATCAGACCCCATCAATCAGACCCCATCAATCAGAGCCCCATCAATCAGACCCCCATCAATCAGATCCCCAACAATCAGATCCCCAACAATCAGACCCTAATCAATCAGATCCCCAACAATCAGACCCCCATCAATAAGACCCCATCAATCAGACCCCATCAATCAGACCCCATCAATCAGATCCCCAACAATCAGACCCTAATCAATCAGACCCCATCAATCAGATCCCCAACAATCAGATCCCCAACAATCAGACCCTAATCAATCGGACCCCATCAATCAGACCCCCATCAATAAGACCCCATCAATCAGACCCCATCAATCAGATCCCCAACAATCAGACCCTAATCAATCAGACCCCATCAATCAGACCCCCATCAATAAGACCCCATCAATCAGACCCCAATCAATCAGACCCCAATCAATCAGACCCCCATCAATCAGACCCCCATCAATCAGACCCCAATCAATCAGACCCCAATCAATCAGACCCCCATCAATCACACCCACATCAATAAGACCCCATCAATAAGACCCCATCAATCAGATCCCCAACAATCAGACCCTAATCAATCAGACCCCAATCAATCAGACCCCCAACAATCAGACCACCATCAATCAGACCCCCATCAATCAGACCCCCATCAATCTGATCGCCAACAATCAGATCCCCAACAATCAGACCCTAATCAATCAGATCCCCAACAATCAGACCCCCATCAATAAGACCCCATCAATCAGACCCCATCAATCAGACCCCCATCAATAAGACCCCATCAATCAGACCCCATCAATCAGATCCCCAACAATCAGACCCTAATCAATCAGTCCCCATCAATCAGACCCCCATCAATAAGACCCCATCAATCAGACCCCATCAATCAGACCCCATCAATCAGATCCCCAACAATCAGTTCCCCAACAATCAGACCTGAATCAATCAGACCACATCAATCAGACCCCCATCAATAAGACCCCATCAATTAGACCTCATCAATCAGATCCCCAACAATCAGACCCTAATCAATCAGACCCCATCAATCAGACCCCCTCAATCAGACCCCATCAATCAGACCCCATCAATCATACCCCCATCAATCAGACCCCCATCAATCAGATCCCCAACAATCAGATCCCCAACAATCAGACCCTAATCAATCAGATCCCCAACAATCAGACCCCCATCAATACGACCCCATCAATCAGACCCCATCAATCAGACCCCATCAATCAGATCCCCAACAATCAGACCCTAATCAATCAGACCCCATCAATCAGACCCCATCAATCAGATCCCCAACAATCAGATCCCCAACAATCAGACCCTAATCAATCGGACCCCATCAATCAGACCCCCATCAATAAGACCCCATCAATCAGACCCCATCAATCAGATCCCCAACAATCAGACCCTAATCAATCAGACCCCATCAATCAGACCCCCATCAATAAGACCCCATCAATCAGACCCCAATCAATCAGACCCCAATCAATCAGACCCCCATCAATCAGACCCCCATCAATAAGACCCCATCAATCAGACCTCATCAATCAGACCCCAATCAATCAGACCCCAATCAATCAGACCCCCATCAATCAGACCCCCAATCAATAAGACCCCATCAATAAGACCCCATTCAATCAGACCCCCATCAATAAGACCCCATCAATAAGACCCCATCAATCAGATCCCCAACAATCAGACCCTAATCAATCAGACCCCAATCAATCAGACCCCCAACAATCAGACCACCATCAATCAGACCCCCATCAATCAGACCCCCATCAATCAGATCCCCAACAATCAGATCCCCAACAATCAGACCCTAATCAATCAGATCCCCAACAATCAGACCCCCATCAATAAGACCCCATCAATCAGACCCCATCAATCAGACCCCCATCAATAAGACCCCATCAATCAGACCCCATCAATCAGATCCCCAACAATCAGACCCTAATCAATCAGTCCCCATCAATGAGACCCCCATCAATAAGACCCCATCAATCAGACCCCATCAATCAGACCCCATCAATCAGATCCCCAACAATCAGTTCCCCAACAATCAGACCCGAATCAATCAGACCACATCAATCAGACCCCCATCAATAAGACCCCATCAATCAGACCTCATCAATCAGACCCCAATCAATCAGACCTCAATCAATCAGACCCCCATCAAACAGACCCCCATCAATAAGACCCCATCAATCAGACCCCATCAATCAGACCCCAATCAATCAGACCCCAATCAATCAGACCCCCATCAATATGACCCCATCAATCAGATCCCCATCAATAAGACCCCATCAATCAGATCCCCAACAATCAGACCCTAATCAATCAGACCCCATCAATCAGACCCCCATCAATAAGACCCCATCAATCAGATCCCCATCAATCAGACCCCCATCAATAAGACCCCATCAATCAGATCCCCAACAATCAGACCCTAATCAATCAGACCCCATCAATCAGACCCCATCAATCAGACCCCCATCAATCAGATCCCCAACAATCAGATCCCCAACAATCAGACCCCCATCAATCAGACCCCCATCAATCAGACCCCATCAATCAGACCCCATCAATCAGACCCCCATCAATCAGACCCCCATCAATCAGATCCCCAACAATCAGATCCCCAACAATCAGATCCCCATCAATCAGATCCCCAACAATCAGACCCCCATCAATAAGACCCCATCAATCAGACCCCATCAATCAGACCCCATCAATAAGACCCCATCAATCAGACCCCCATCAATAAGACCCCATCAATCAGACCCCATCAATCAGATCCTCAACAATCAGACCCTAATCAATCAGACCCCAATCAGTCAGACCCCCAACAATCAGACCCCCATCAATCAGACCCCCATCAATCAGATCCCCAACAATCAGATCCCCAACAATCAGACCCTAATCAATCAGATCCCCAAAAATCAGACCCCCATCAATAAGACCCCATCAATCAGACCCCATCAATCAGACCCCCATCAATAAGACCCCATCAATCAGACCCCCTTCAATAAGACCCCATCAATCAGACCCCATCAATTAGACCCCCATCAATACGACCCCATCAATCAGACCTCATCAATCAGACCCCAATCAATCAGACCCCAATCAATCAGACCCCCATCAATCAGACCCCCAATCAATAAGACCCCATAAATAAGACCCCATTCAATCAGACCCCCATCAATAAGACCCCATCAATAAGACCCCATCAATCAGATCCCCAACAATCAGACCCTAATCAATCAGACCCCAATCAATCAGACCCCCAACAATCAGACCACCATCAATCAGACCCCCATCAATCAGACCCCCATCAATCAGATCCCCAACAATCAGATCCCCAACAATCAGACCCTAATCAATCAGATCCCCAACAATCAGACCCCCATCAATAAGACCCCATCAATCAGACCCCATCAATCAGACCCCCATCAATAAGACCCCATCAATCAGACCCCATCAATCAGATCCCCAACAATCAGACCCTAATCAATCAGTCCCCATCAATGAGACCCCCATCAATAAGACCCCATCAATCAGACCCCATCAATCAGACCCCATCAATCAGATCCCCAACAATCAGTTCCCCAACAATCAGACCCGAATCAATCAGACCACATCAATCAGACCCCCATCAATAAGACCCCATCAATCAGACCTCATCAATCAGACCCCAATCAATCAGACCCCAATCAATCAGACCCCCATCAATCAGACCCCCATCAATAAGACCCCATCAATCAGACCCCATCAATCAGACCCCAATCAATCAGACCCCAATCAATCAGACCCCCATCAATATGACCCCATCAATCAGATCCCCATCAATAAGACCCCATCAATCAGATCCCCAACAATCAGACCCTAATCAATCAGACCCCATCAATCAGACCCCCATCAATAAGACCCCATCAATCAGATCCCCATCAATCAGACCCCCATCAATAAGACCCCATCAATCAGATCCCCAACAATCAGACCCTAATCAATCAGACCCCATCAATCAGACCCCATCAATCAGACCCCCATCAATCAGATCCCCAACAATCAGATCCCCAACAATCAGACCCCCATCAATCAGACCCCCATCAATCAGACCCCATCAATCAGACCCCATCAATCAGACCCCCATCAATCAGACCCCCATCAATCAGATCCCCAACAATCAGATCCCCAACAATCAGATCCTAATCAATCAGATCCCCAACAATCAGACCCCCATCAATAAGACCCCATCAATCAGACCCCATCAATCAGACCCCCATCAATAAGACCCCATCAATCAGACCCCCATCAATAAGACCCCATCAATCAGACCCCATCAATCAAATCCTCAACAATCAGACCCTAATCAATCAGACCCCAATCAGTCAGACCCCCAACAATCAGACCCCCATCAATCAGACCCCCATCAATCAGATCCCCAACAATCAGATCCCCAACAATCAGACCCTAATCAATCAGATCCCCAAAAATAAGACCCCCATCAATAAGACCCCATCAATCAGACCCCATCAATCAGACCCCCATCAATAAGACCCCATCAATCAGACCCCCTTCAATAAGACCCCATCAATCAGACCCCATCAATCAGATCCCCAACAATCAGACCCTAATCAATCAGAACCCATCAATCAGACCCCATCAATCAGATCCCCAACAATCAGATCCCCAACAATCAGACCCTAATCAATCAGACCCCATCAATCAGACCCCCGTCAATCAGACCCCCATCAATCAGACCCCCATCAATAAGACCCCATCAATCAGACCCCCTTCAATAAGACCCCATCAATCAGACCCCATCAATCAGATCCCCAACAATCAGACCCTAATCAATCAGACCCCATCAATCAGACCCCATCAATCAGATCCCCAACAATCAGATCCCCAACAATCAGACCCTAATCAATCAGACCCCATCAATCAGACCCCCGTCAATCAGACCCCCATCAATCAGACCCCCAATCAATAAGACCCCATCAATAAGACCCCATTCAATCAGACCCCCATCAATCAGTTCCCCAACAATCAGACCCTAATCAATCAGACCCCAATCAATCAGACCCCCAAGAATCAGACCCCCATCAATCAGACCCCCATCAATCAGACCCCCATCAATCAGATCGCCAACAATCAGATCCCCAACAATCAGACCCTAATCAATCAGATCCCCAACAATCAGACCCCCATCAATAAGACCCCATCAATCAGACCCCATCAATCAGACCCCCATCAATAAGACCCCATCAATCAGACCCCATCAATCAGATCCCCAACAATCAGACCCTAATCAATCAGACCCCATCAATCAGATCCCCAACAATCAGATCCCCAACAATCAGACCCTAATCAATCAGACCCCATCAATCAGACCCCCATCAATAAGACCCCATCAATCAGACCTCATCAATCAGATCCCCAACAATCAGACCCTAATCAATCAGACCCCATCAATCAGACCCCCATCAATAAGACCCCATCAATCAGACCCCATCAATCAGACCCCAATCAATCAGACCCCAATCAATCAGACCCCCAATCAATAAGACCCCATCAATAAGACCCCATTCAATCAGACCCCCATCAATAAGACCCCATCAATCAGATCCCCAACAATCAGACCCTAATCAATCAGACCCCAATCAATCAGACCCCCAAGAATCAGACCCCCATCAATCAGACCCCCATCAATCAGACCCCCATCAATCAGATCGCCAACAATCAGATCCCCAACAATCAGACCCTAATCAATCAGATCCCCAACAATCAGACCCCCATCAATAAGACCCCATCAATCAGACCCCATCAATCAGACCCCCATCAATAAGACCCCATCAATCAGACCCCATCAATCAGATCCCCAACAATCAGACCCGAATCAATCAGACCCCATCAATCAGATCCCCAACAATCAGATCCCCAACAATCAGACCCTAATCAATCAGACCCCATCAATCAGACCCCCATCAATAAGACCCCATCAATCAGACCTCATCAATCAGATCCCCAACAATCAGACCCTAATCAATCAGACCCCATCAATCAGACCCCCATCAATAAGATCCCATCAATCAGACCCCATCAATCAGACCCCAATCAATCAGACCCCAATCAATCAGACCCCCATCAATCAGACCCCCATCAATAAGACCCAATCAATCAGACCCCATCAATCAGACCCCAATCAATCAGACCCCAATCAATCAGACCCCCATCAATAAGACCCCATCAATCAGACCCCCATCAATAAGACCCCATCAATCAGATCCCCAACAATCAGACCCTAATCAATCAGACCCCATCAATCAGACCCCCATCAATAAGACCCCATCAATCAGATCCCCAACAATCAGACCCTAATCAATAAGACCCCATCAATCAGACCCCCATCAATAAGACCCCACCAATCAGATCCCCATCAATCAGACACCCATCAATCAGACCCCCATCAATCAGATCCCCAGCAATCAGATCCCCAACAATCAGACCCTAATCAATCAGATCCCCAACAATCAGACCCCCATCAATAAGACCCCATCAATCAGACCCCATCAATCAGACCCCCATCAATAAGACCCCATCAATAAGACCACATCAATCAGATCCCCAACAATCAGACCCTAATCAATCAGACCCCAATCAATCAGACCCCCAACAATCAGACCCTCATCAATCAGACCCCCATCAATCAGACCCCCGTCAATCAGATCCCCAACAATCAGATCCCCAACAATCAGATCCCCAACAATCAGACCCCCATCAATCAGATCCCCAACAATCAGATCCCCAACAATCAGACCCTAATCAATCAGATCCCCAACAATCAGACCCCCATCAATAAGACCCCATCAATCAGACCCCATCAATCAGACCCCCATCAATAAGACCCCATCAATCAGAACCCATCAATCAGATCCCCAACAATCAGACCCTAATCAATCAGACCCCATCAATCAGACCCCATCAATCAGATCCCCAACAATCAGATCCCCAACAATCAGACCCTAATCAATCAGACCCCATCAATCAGACCCCATCAATAAGACCCCATCAATCAGACCTCCAACAATCAGCCCCTAATCAATCAGACCCCATCAATCAGACCCCCATCAATACGACCCCATCAATCAGACCCCATCAATCAGACCCTAATCAATCAGACCCCATCAATCAGACCCCCATCAATAAGACCCCATCAATCAGATCCCCAACAATCAGACCCCATCAATCAGACCCCCATCAATAAGACCCCATCAATCAGACCCCCAGCAATCAGACCCTAATCAATAAGACCCCATCAATCAGACCCCCATCAATAAGACCCCATCAATCAGATCCCCAACAATCAGACCCTAATCAATCAGACCCCATCAATCAGACCCCATCAATCAGATCCACAACAATCAGACCCTAATCAATCAGACCCCCATCAATAAGACCCCATCAATCAGACCCCCATCAATAAGACCCCATCAATCAGATCCCCAACAATCAGACCCTAATCAATCAGACCCCATCAATCAGACCCCCATCAATAAGACCCCATCAATCAGATCCCCAACAATCAGACCCTAATCAATAAGACCCCATCAATCAGACCCCCATCAATAAGACCCCATCAATCAGATCCCCAACAATCAGTCCCTAATCAATCAGACCCCATTAATCAGACCCCAACAATCAGACCCCCATCAATCAGATCCCCAACAATCAGATCCCCAACAATCAGACCCCCATCAATCAGACCCCCATCAATCAGACCCCATCAATCAGACCCCATCAATCAGAGCCCCATCAATCAGACCCCCATCAATCAGATCCCCAACAATCAGATCCCCAACAATCAGACCCTAATCAATCAGATCCCCAACAATGAGACCCCCATCAATAAGACCCCATCAATCAGACCCCATCAATCAGACCCCATCAATCAGATCCCCAACAATCAGACCCTAATCAATCAGACCCCATCAATCAGATCCCCAACAATCAGATCCCCAACAATCAGACCCTAATCAATCGGACCCCATCAATCAGACCCCCATCAATAAGACCCCATCAATCAGACCCCATCAATCAGATCCCCAACAATCAGACCCTAATCAATCAGACCCCATCAATCAGACCCCCATCAATAAGACCCCATCAATCAGACCCCAATCAATCAGACCCCAATCAATCAGACCCCCATCAATCAGACCCCCATCAATCAGACCCCAATCAATCAGACCCCCATCAATCACACCCACATCAATAAGACCCCATCAATAAGACCCCATCAATCAGATCCCCAACAATCAGACCCTAATCAATCAGACCCCAATCAATCAGACCCCCAACAATCAGACCACCATCAATCAGACCCCCATCAATCAGACCCCCATCAATCTGATCGCCAACAATCAGATCCCCAACAATCAGACCCTAATCAATCAGATCCCCAACAATCAGACCCCCATCAATAAGACCCCATCAATCAGACCCCATCAATCAGACCCCCATCAATAAGACCCCATCAATCAGGCCCCATCAATCAGATCCCCAACAATCAGACCCTAATCAATCAGTCCCCATCAATCAGACCCCCATCAATAAGACCCCATCAATCAGACCCCATCAATCAGACCCCATCAATCAGATCCCCAACAATCAGTTCCCCAACAATCAGACCCGAATCAATCAGACCACATCAATCAGACCCCCATCAATAAGACCCTAATCAATCAGATCCCCAACAATCAGACCCCCATCAATAAGACCCTCATCAATCAGACCCCATCAATCAGACCCCATCAATCAGATCCCCAACAATCAGACCCTAATCAATCAGACCCCATCAATCAGATCCCCAACAATCAGATCCCCAACAATCAGACCCGAATCAATCGGACCCCATCAATCAGACCCCCATCAATAAGACCCCATCAATCAGACCCCATCAATCAGATCCCCAACAATCAGACCCTAATCAATCAGACCCCATCAATCAGACCCCCATCAATAAGACCCCATCAATCAGACCCCAATCAATCAGACCCCAATCAATCAGACCCCCATCAATCAGACCCCCATCAATCAGACCCCAATCAATCAGACCCCAATCAATCAGACCCCCATCAATCACACCCACATCAATAAGACCCCATCAATAAGACCCCATCAATCAGATCCCCAACAATCAGACCCTAATCAATCAGACCCCAATCAATCAGACCCCCAACAATCAGACCACCATCAATCAGACCCCCATCAATCAGACCCCCATCAATCTGATCGCCAACAATCAGATCCCCAACAATCAGACCCGAATCAATCAGATCCCCAACAATCAGACCCCCATCAATAAGACCCCATCAATCAGACCCCATCAATCAGACCCCCATCAATAAGACCCCATCAATCAGACCCCATCAATCAGATCCCCAACAATCAGACCCTAATCAATCAGTCCCCATCAATCAGACCCCCATCAATAAGACCCCATCAATCAGACCCCATCAATCAGACCCCATCAATCAGATCCCCAACAATCAGTTCCCCAACAATCAGACCCGAATCAATCAGACCACATCAATCAGACCCCCATCAATAAGACCCCATCAATTAGACCTCATCAATCAGATCCCCAACAATCAGACCCTAATCAATCAGACCCCATCAATCAGACCCCCTCAATCAGACCCCATCAATCAGACCCCATCAATCATACCCCCATCAATCAGACCCCCATCAATCAGATCCCCAACAATCAGATCCCCAACAATCAGACCCTAATCAATCAGATCCCCAACAATCAGACCCCCATCAATAAGACCCCATCAATCAGACCCCATCAATCAGACCCCATCAATCAGATCCCCAACAATCAGACCCTAATCAATCAGACCCCATCAATCAGACCCCATCAATCAGATCCCCAACAATCAGATCCCCAACAATCAGACCCTAATCAATCGGACCCCATCAATCAGACCCCCATCAATAAGACCCCATCAATCAGACCCCATCAATCAGATCCCCAACAATCAGACCCTAATCAATCAGACCCCATCAATCAGACCCCCATCAATAAGACCCCATCAATCAGACCCCAATCAATCAGACCCCAATCAATCAGACCCCCATCAATCAGACCCCCATCAATAAGACCCCATCAATCAGACCTCATCAATCAGACCCCAATCAATCAGACCCCAATCAATCAGACCCCCATCAATCAGACCCCCAATCAATAAGACCCCATCAATAAGACCCCATTCAATCAGACCCCCATCAATAAGACCCCATCAATAAGACCCCATCAATCAGATCCCCAACAATCAGACCCTAATCAATCAGACCCCAATCAATCAGACCCCCAACAATCAGACCACCATCAATCAGACCCCCATCAATCAGACCCCCATCAATCAGATCCCCAACAATCAGATCCCCAACAATCAGACCCTAATCAATCAGATCCCCAACAATCAGACCCCCATCAATAAGACCCCATCAATCAGACCCCATCAATCAGACCCCCATCAATAAGACCCCATCAATCAGACCCCATCAATCAGATCCCCAACAATCAGACCCTAATCAATCAGTCCCCATCAATGAGACCCCCATCAATAAGACCCCATCAATCAGACCCCATCAATCAGACCCCATCAATCAGATCCCCAACAATCAGTTCCCCAACAATCAGACCCGAATCAATCAGACCACATCAATCAGACCCCCATCAATAAGACCCCATCAATCAGACCTCAATCAATCAGACCCCAATCAATCAGACCCCAATCAATCAGACCCCCATCAATCAGACCCCCATCAATAAGACCCCATCAATCAGACCCCATCAATCAGACCCCAATCAATCAGACCCCAATCAATCAGACCCCCATCAATATGACCCCATCAATCAGATCCCCATCAATAAGACCCCATCAATCAGATCCCCAACAATCAGACCCTAATCAATCAGACCCCATCAATCAGACCCCCATCAATAAGACCCCATCAATCAGATCCCCATCAATCAGACCCCCATCAATAAGACCCCATCAATCAGATCCCCAACAATCAGACCCTAATCAATCAGACACCATCAATCAGACCCCATCAATCAGACCCCCATCAATCAGATCCCCAACAATCAGATCCCCAACAATCAGACCCCCATCAATCAGACCCCCATCAATCAGACCCCATCAATCAGACCCCATCAATCAGACCCCCATCAATCAGACCCCCATCAATCAGATCCCCAACAATCAGATCCCCAACAATCAGATCCTAATCAATCAGATCCCCAACAATCAGACCCCCATCAATAAGACCCCATCAATCAGACCCCATCAATCAGACCCCCATCAATAAGACCCCATCAATCAGACCCCCATCAATAAGACCCCATCAATCAGACCCCATCAATCAGACCCCGATCAATAAGACCCCATCAAAAAGACCACATCAATCAGATCCTCAACAATCAGACCCTAATCAATCAGACCCCAATCAGTCAGACCCCCAACAATCAGACCCCCATCAATCAGACCCCCATCAATCAGATCCCCAACAATCAGATCCCCAACAATCAGACCCTAATCAATCAGATCCCCAACAATCAGACCCCCATCAATAAGACCCCATCAATCAGACCCCATCAATCAGACCCCCATCAATAAGACCCCATCAATCAGACCCCCTTCAATAAGACCCCATCAATCAGACCCCATCAATCAGATCCCCAACAATCAGACCCTAATCAATCAGACCCCATCAATCAGACCCCATCAATCAGATCCCCAACAATCAGATCCCCAACAATCAGACCCTAATCAATCAGACCCCATCAATCAGACCCCCGTCAATCAGACCCCCATCAATCAGACCCCCAATCAATAAGACCCCATCAATAAGACCCCATTCAATCAGACCCCCATCAATCAGTTCCCCAACAATCAGACCCTAATCAATCAGACCCCAATCAATCAGACCCCCAAGAATCAGACCCCCATCAATCAGACCCCCATCAATCAGACCCCCATCAATCAGATCGCCAACAATCAGATCCCCAACAATCAGACCCTAATCAATCAGATCCCCAACAATCAGACCCCCATCAATAAGACCCCATCAATCAGACCCCATCAATCAGACCCCCATCAATAAGACCCCATCAATCAGACCCCATCAATCAGATCCCCAACAATCAGACCCTAATCAATCAGACCCCATCAATCAGATCCCCAACAATCAGATCCCCAACAATCAGACCCTAATCAATCAGACCCCATCAATCAGACCCCCATCAATAAGACCCCATCAATCAGACCTCATCAATCAGATCCCCAACAATCAGACCCTAATCAATCAGACCCCATCAATCAGACCCCCATCAATAAGACCCCATCAATCAGACCCCATCAATCAGACCCCAATCAATCAGACCCCAATCAATCAGACCCCCATCAATCAGACCCCCATCAATAAGACCCAATCAATCAGACCCCATCAATCAGACCCCAATCAATCAGACCCCAATCAATCAGACCCCCATCAATAAGACCCCATCAATCAGACCCCCATCAATAAGACCCCATCAATCAGATCCCCAACAATCAGACCCTAATCAATCAGACCCCATCAATCAGACCCCCATCAATAAGACCCCATCAATCAGATCCCCAACAATCAGACCCTAATCAATAAGACCCCATCAATCAGACCCCCATCAATAAGACCCCATCAATCAGATCCCCAACAATCAGACCCTAATCAATCAGACCCCATCAATCAGACCCCATCAATCAGACCCCCATCAATCAGATCCCCAACAATCAGATCCCCAACAATCAGACCCCCATCAATCAGACCCCCATCAAGCAGACCCCATCAATCAGACCCCATCAATCAGACCCCCATCAATCAGACCCCCATCAATCAGACCCCATCAATCAGACCCCCATCAATCAGACCCCCATCAATCAGATCCCCAACAATCAGATCCCCAACAATCAGACCCTAATCAATCAGATCCCCAACAATCAGACCCCCATCAATAAGACCCCATCAATCAGACCCCATCAATCAGACCCCCATCAATAAGACCCCATCAATAAGACCACATCAATCAGATCCCCAACAATCAGACCCTAATCAATCAGACCCCAATCAATCAGACCCCCAACAATCAGACCCTCATCAATCAGACCCCCATCAATCAGACCCCCATCAATCAGATCCCCAACAATCAGATCCCCAACAATCAGATCCCCAACAATCAGACCCCCATCAATCAGATCCCCAACAATCAGATCCCCAACAATCAGACCCTAATCAATCAGATCCCCAACAATCAGACCCCCATCAATCAGACCCCATCAATCAGACCCCCATCAATAAGACCCCATCAATCAGACCCCATCAATCAGATCCCCAACAATCAGACCCTAATCAATCAGACCCCATCAATCAGACCCCATCAATCAGATCCCCAACAATCAGATCCCCAACAATCAGACCCTAATCAATCAGACCCCATCAATCAGACCCCCATCAATAAGACCCCATCAATCAGACCTCATCAATCAGATCTCCAACAATCAGCCCCCAATCAATCAGACCCCATCAATCAGACCCCCATCAATACGACCCCATCAATCAGACCCCATCAATCAGACCCTAATCAATCAGACCCCATCAATCAGACCCCCATCAATAAGACCACATCAATCAGATCCCCAACAATCAGACCCCATCAATCAGAACCCATCAATCAGACTCCATCAATCAGACCCCCATCAATCAGATCCACAACAATCAGACCCTAATCAATCAGACCCCCATCAATAAGACCCCATCAATCAGACCCCCATCAATAAGACCCCATCAATCAGATCCCCAACAATCAGACCCTAATCAATCAGACCCCATCAATCAGACCCCCATCAATAAGACCCCATCAATCAGATCCCCAACAATCAGACCCTAATCAATAAGACCCCATCAATCAGACCCCCATCAATAAGACCCCATCAATCAGATCCCCAACAATCAGTCCCTAATCAATCAGACCCCATTAATCAGACCCCAACAATCAGACCCCCATCAATCAGATCCCCAACAATCAGATCCCCAACAATCAGACCCCCATCAATCAGACCCCCATCAATCAGACCCCATCAATCAGACCCCATCAATCAGATCCCCAACAATCAGATCCCCAACAATCAGACCCTAATCAATCAGATCCCCAACAATCAGACCCCCATCAATAAGACCCCATCAATCAGACCCCATCAATCAGACCCCATCAATCAGATCCCCAACAATCAGACCCTAATCAATCAGACCCCATCAATCAGATCCCCAACAATCAGATCCCCAAAAATCAGACCCTAATCAATCGGACCCCATCAATCAGACCCCCATCAATAAGACCCCATCAATCAGACCCCATCAATCAGATCCCCAACAATCAGACCCTAATCAATCAGACCCCATCAATCAGACCCCCATCAATAAGACCCCATCAATCAGACCCCAATCAATCAGACCCCAATCAATCAGACCCCCATCAATCAGACCCCCATCAATCAGACCCCCATCAATCAGACCGCATCAATCAGACCCCATCAATCAGACCCCCATCAATCAGACCCCCATCAATCAGATCCCCAACGATCAGATCCCCAAAAATCAGACCCTAATCAATCAGATCCCCAACAATCAGACCCCCATCAATAAGACCCCATCAATAAGACCCCATCAATCAGACCCCCATCAATAAGACCCCATCAATCAGACCCCATCAATCAGACCCCTATCAATAAGACCCCTATCAATAAGACCCCATCAATAAGAACCCATCAATCAGATCCCCAACAATCAGACCCTAATCAATCAGACCCCAATCAATCAGACCCCCAACAATCAGACCCCCATCAATCAGACCCCCATCAATCAGATCCCCAACAATCAGATCCCCAACAATCAGACCCTAATCAATCAGATCCCCAACAATCAGACCACCATCAATAAGACCCCATCAATCAGACCCCATCAATCAGACCCCCATCAATAAGACCCCATCAATCAGACCCCCATCAATAAGACCCCATCAATCAGACCCCATCAATCAGATCCCCAACAATCAGACCCTAATCAATCAGACCCCATCAATCAGACCCCATCAATCAGATCCCCAACAATCAGATCCCCAACAATCAGACCCTAATCAATCAGACCCCATCAATCAGACCCCCGTCAATCAGACCCCCATCAATCAGACCCCCAATCAATAAGACCCCATCAATAAGACCCCATTCAATCAGACCCCCGTCAATAAGACCCCATCAATAAGACCCCATCAATCAGATCCCCAACAATCAGACCCTAATCAATCAGACCCCAATCAGTCAGACCTCCATCAATCAGACCCCCATCAATCAGATCGCCAACAATCAGATCCCCAACAATCAGACCCTAATCAATCAGATCCCCAACAATCAGACCCCCATCAATAAGACCCCATCAATCAGACCCCATCAATCAGACCCCCATCAATAAGACCCCATCAATCAGACCCCATCAATCAGATCCCCAACAATCAGACCCTAATCAATCAGACCCCATCAATCAGACCCCATCAATCAGATCCCCAACAATCAGATCCCCAACAATCAGACCCTAATCAATCAGACCCCATCAATCAGACCCCCTTCAATAAGACCCCATCAATCAGACCTCATCAATCAGATCCCCAACAATCAGACCCTAATCAATCAGACCCCATCAATCAGACCCCCATCAATAAGACCCCATCAATCAGACCCCATCAATCAGACCCCAATCAATCAGACCCCAATCAATCAGACCCCCATCAATCAGACCCCCATCAATAAGACCCAATCAATCAGACCCCATCAATCGGACCCCAATCAATCAGACCCAAATCAATCAGACCCCCATCAATAAGACCCCATCAATCAGACCCCCATCAATAAGACCCCATCAATCAGATCCCCAACAATCAGACCCCAATCAATCAGACCCCATCAATCAGACCCCCATCAATAAGACCCCATCAATCAGATCCCCAACAATCAGACCCTAATCAATAAGACCCCATCAATCAGACCCCCATCAATAAGACCCCATCAATCAGATCCCCAACAATCAGACCCTAATCAATCAGACCCCATCAATCAGACCCCATCAATCAGACCCCCATCAATCAGATCCCCAACAATCAGATCCACAACAATCAGACCCCCATCAATCAGACCCCCATCAATCAGACCCCATCAATCAGACCCCATCAATCAGACCCCCATCAATCAGACCCCCATCAATCAGATCCCCAACAATCAGATCCCCAACAATCAGACCCTAATCAATCAGATCCCCAACAATCAGACCCCCATCAATAAGACCCCATCAATCAGACCCCATCAATCAGACCTCCATCAATAAGACCCCATCAATAAGACCCCATCAATCAGATCCCCAACAATCAGACCCTAATCAATCAGACCCCAATCAATCAGACCCCCAACAATCAGACCCTCATCAATCAGACCCCCATCAATCAGACCCCCATCAATCAGATCCCCAACAATCAGACCCTCATCAATCAGATCCCCAACAATCAGATCCCCAACAATCAGACCCTAATCAATCAGATCCCCAACAATCAGACCCCCATCAATAAGACCCCATCAATCAGACCCCATCAATCAGACCCCCATCAATAAGACCCCATCAATCAGACCCCATCAATCAGATCCCCCACAATCAGACCCTAATCAATCAGACCCCATCAATCAGACCCCATCAATCAGATCCCCAACAATCAGATCCCCAACAATCAGACCCTAATCAATCAGACCCCATCAATCAGACCCCCATCAATAAGACCCCATCAATCAGACCTCATCAATCAGATCCCCAACAATCAGTCCCTAATCAATCAGACCCCATCAATCAGACCCCCATCAATAAGACCCCATCAATCAGACCCCATCAATCAGACCCCAATCAATCAGACCCCAATCAATCAGACCCCCATCAATCAGACCCCCATCAATAAGACCCCATCAATCAGACCCCATCAATCAGACCCCAATCAATCAGACCCCAATCAATCAGACCCCCATCAATAAGACCCCATCAATCAGACCCCCATCAATAAGACCCCATCAATCAGATCCCCAACAATCAGACCCTAATCAATCAGACCCCATCAATCAGACCCCCATCAATAAGACCCCATCAATCAGATCCCCAACAATCAGACCCTAATCAATAAGACCCCATCAATCAGACCCCCATCAATAAGACCCCATCAATCAGATCCCCAACAATCAGACCCTAATCAATCAGACCCCATCAATCAGACCCCATCAATCAGATCCCCAACAATCAGATCCCCAACAATCAGACCCTAATCAATCAGATCCCCAACAATCAGACCCCCATCAATAAGACCCCATCAATCAGACCCCATCAATCAGACCCCCATCAATAAGACCCCCATCAATAAGACCCCATCAATCAGACCCCATCAATGAGATCCCCAACAATCAGACCCTAATCAATCAGACCCCATCAATCAGACCCCATCAATCAGATCCCCAACAATCAGATCCCCAACAATCAGACCTTAATCAATCAGACCCCATCAATCAGACCCCCATCAATAAGACCCCATCAATCAGACCCCATCAATCAGATCCCCAACAATCAGACCCCATCAATCAGACCCCCATCAATAAGACCCCATCAATCAGACCCCATCAATCAGACCCCAATCAATCAGATCCCCATCAATCAGATCCCCAACAATCAGACCCTAATCAATCAGACCCCATCAATCAGACCCCCATCAATAAGACCCCATCAATCAGACCTCATCAATCAGATCCCCAACAATCAGTCCCTAATCAATCAGACCCCATCAATCAGACCCCCATCAATAAGACCCCATCAATCAGACCCCATCAATCAGACCCCAATCAATCAGACCCCAATCAATCAGACCCCCATCAATCAGACCCCCATCAATAAGACCCCATCAATCAGACCCCATCAATCAGACCCCAATCAATCAGACCCCAATCAATCAGACCCCCATCAATAAGACCCCATCAATCAGACCCCCATCAATAAGACCCCATCAATCAGATCCCCAACAATCAGACCCTAATCAATCAGACCCCATCAATCAGACCCCCATCAATAAGACCCCATCAATCAGATCCCCAACAATCAGACCCTAATCAATAAGACCCCATCAATCAGACCCCCATCAATAAGACCCCATCAATCAGATCCCCAACAATCAGACCCTAATCAATCAGACCCCATCAATCAGACCCCATCAATCAGATCCCCAACAATCAGATCCCCAACAATCAGACCCTAATCAATCAGATCCCCAACAATCAGACCCCCATCAATAAGACCCCATCAATCAGACCCCATCAATCAGACCCCCATCAATAAGACCCCCATCAATAAGACCCCATCAATCAGACCCCATCAATGAGATCCCCAACAATCAGACCCTAATCAATCAGACCCCATCAATCAGACCCCATCAATCAGATCCCCAACAATCAGATCCCCAACAATCAGACCTTAATCAATCAGACCCCATCAATCAGACCCCCATCAATAAGACCCCATCAATCAGACCCCATCAATCAGATCCCCAACAATCAGACCCCATCAATCAGACCCCCATCAATAAGACCCCATCAATCAGACCCCATCAATCAGACCCCAATCAATCAGACCCCCATCAATCAGACCCCCATCAATCAGACCCCCATCAATCAGACCCCATCAATCAGACCCCATCAATCAGACCCCAATCAATCAGACCCCCATCAACCAGACCCCCATCAATCAGACCCCCATCAATCAGATCCCCGATCAATCAGACCCCCATCAATCAGATCCCCATCAATCAGATCCCCGATCAATCAGACCCCCATCAATCAGATCCCCGATCAATCAGACCCCCATCAATCAGATCCCCATCAATCAGATCCCCGATCAATCAGACCCCAAACAATCAGACACCATCGATCAGACCCCCAACAATCAGACACCATCAAACACACCGCCAACAATCAACCCCCAACAATCGGATCCCCAAAAATTAGAACCCAACAATGAGACCCCAACAATCAGACCCCCCATCGATCAGACCCCCAACAATCAGACCCCCCATCGATCAGACCCCAACAATCAGACCCCGTCAATCAGATCCCCATGAAACAGACCCCATCAATCAGATCTCAATAATCCGAACCCATCAATCAGGCCCAATCAACCAGACCCCATCAATGAGACCCCCTTCAATCAGACCCTATCACTCAGAACACATGAATCGGACCCCCATCAATCAAACCCCCATCATTCAGACCCGATCAATGAGATCCTCAACCATCAGACCCCCAACAATCAATCAATCACATCCCCAACATTCGGACCCCATGAATCAAATCCCCCTCAACCAAATCGCCATCAATCAGTCCCCATCAATGAGACCCTATCAATTAGTCCCCATCAATCAGGTCACCATCAATCAGATCCCATAAATCGGAACCCATCAATTAGTCCCCATCATATAATCCCCTCCAAACAGACTCCCAACAATTGGACCCCATCAATCAGACCCCTGAAATTAGACCCCACCAATCAGATCCCCATCAATCAGACCCCCGACAATCAGACCCCCAACAATCAAACCCCATCAATCAGACCCCCAACAATCAAACCCACATCAATCAGACCCCATCAATCAGACCCCATCAATCAGACCCCCATCAATCAGACTCCCATCAATCAGACCCCATCAATCAGACCCACATCAATCAGACCCCATCAATCAGACCCCGACAATCAAACCCACATCAATCAGACCCCATCAATCAGACTCCCAACAATCAGACCCCCAACAATCAGACCCCATCAATCAGACTCCCAACAATCAAACCCACATCAATCCGACCCTCAACAATCAGACCCCATCAATCAGACTCCCAACAATCAAACCCACATCAATCAGACCCTCAACAATCAGACCCCCGACAATCAGACCACATCAATCAGACCCCCATCAATCAGACCCCCGACAATCAGACCACATCAATCAGACCCCCATCAATCAGACCCCCGACAATCAGACCCGCAACAATCAAACCCACATCAATCAGACCCCATCAATCAGACCACATCAATCAGACCCCCGACAATCAAACCCATAACAATCAGACCCCATCAATCAGACCCCCAACAATCAGACCCCCAACAATCAAACCCACATCAATCGGACCCCATCAATCGGACCCCATCAATCAGACCCCCGACAATCAAACCCACATCAATCAGACCCCATCAATCAGATCCCCATCAATCAGATCCCCATCAATCAGACCCCCATCAATCAGACCCCATCAATCAGACCCCCATCAATCAGACCCCCATCAATCAGACCCCATCAATCAGACCCCCATCAATCAGACCCTCATCAATCAGACCCACATCAATCAGACCCCATCAATCAGACCCCCATCAATCAGACCCCCATCAATCAGACCCCATCAATCAGACCTCCATCAATAAGACCCCATCAATAAGACCCCATCAATCAGATCCCCAACAATCAGACCCTAATCAATCAGACCCCCATCAATCAGACCCCCATCAATCAGATCCCCAACAATCAGATCCCCAACAATCAGACCCTCATCAATCAGATCCCCAACAATCAGATCCCCAACAATCAGACCCTAATCAATCAGATCCCCAACAATCAGACCCCCATCAATAAGACCCCATCAATCAGACCCCATCAATCAGACCCCCATCAATAAGACCCCATCAATCAGACCCCATCAATCAGATCCCCCACAATCAGACCCTAATCAATCAGACCCCATCAATCAGACCCCATCAATCAGATCCCCAACAATCAGATCCCCAACAATCAGACCCTAATCAATCAGACCCCATCAATCAGACCCCCATCAATAAGACCCCATCAATCAGACCTCATCAATCAGATCCCCAACAATCAGTCCCTAATCAATCAGACCCCATCAATCAGACCCCCATCAATAAGACCCCATCAATCAGACCCCATCAATCAGACCCCAATCAATCAGACCCCAATCAATCAGACCCCCATCAATCAGACCCCCATCAATAAGACCCCATCAATCAGACCCCATCAATCAGACCCCAATCAATCAGACCCCAATCAATCAGACCCCCATCAATAAGACCCCATCAATCAGACCCCCATCAATAAGACCCCATCAATCAGATCCCCAACAATCAGACCCTAATCAATCAGACCCCATCAATCAGACCCCCATCAATAAGACTCCATCAATCAGATCCCCAACAATCAGACCCTAATCAATAAGACCCCATCAATCAGACCCCCATCAATAAGACCCCATCAATCAGATCCCCAACAATCAGACCCTAATCAATCAGACCCCATCAATCAGACCCCATCAATCAGATCCCCAACAATCAGATCCCCAACAATCAGACCCTAATCAATCAGATCCCCAACAATCAGACCCCCATCAATAAGACCCCATCAATCAGACCCCATCAATCAGACCCCCATCAATAAGACCCCCATCAATAAGACCCCATCAATCAGACCCCATCAATGAGATCCCCAACAATCAGACCCTAATCAATCAGACCCCATCAATCAGACCCCATCAATCAGATCCCCATAATCAGATCCCCAACAATCAGACCTTAATCAATCAGACCCCATCAATCAGACCCCCATCAATAAGACCCCATCAATCAGACCCCATCAATCAGATCCCCAACAATCAGACCCCATCAATCAGACCCCCATCAATAAGACCCCATCAATCAGACCCCATCAATCAGACCCCAATCAATCAGATCCCCATCAATCAGATCCCCAACAATCAGACCCTAATCAATCAGACCCCATCAATCAGACCCCCATCAATAAGACCCCATCAATCAGACCTCATCAATCAGATCCCCAACAATCAGTCCCTAATCAATCAGACCCCATCAATCAGACCCCCATCAATAAGACCCCATCAATCAGACCCCATCAATCAGACCCCAATCAATCAGACCCCAATCAATCAGACCCCCATCAATCAGACCCCCATCAATAAGACCCCATCAATCAGACCCCATCAATCAGACCCCAATCAATCAGACCCCAATCAATCAGACCCCCATCAATAAGACCCCATCAATCAGATCCCCATCAATAAGACCCCATCAATCAGATCCCCAACAATCAGACCCTAATCAATCAGACCCCATCAATCAGACCCCCATCAATAAGACCCCATCAATCAGATCCCCAACAATCAGACCCTAATCAATAAGACCCCATCAATCAGACCCCCATCAATAAGACCCCATCAATCAGATCCCCAACAATCAGACCCTAATCAATCAGACCCCATCAATCAGACCCCATCAATCAGATCCCCAACAATCAGATCCCCAACAATCAGACCCTAATCAATCAGATCCCCAACAATCAGACCCCCATCAATAAGACCCCATCAATCAGACCCCATCAATCAGACCCCCATCAATAAGACCCCCATCAATAAGACCCCATCAATCAGACCCCATCAATGAGATCCCCAACAATCAGACCCTAATCAATCAGACCCCATCAATCAGACCCCATCAATCAGATCCCCAACAATCAGATCCCCAACAATCAGACCTTAATCAATCAGACCCCATCAATCAGACCCCCATCAATAAGACCCCATCAATCAGACCCCATCAATCAGATCCCCAACAATCAGACCCCATCAATCAGACCCCCATCAATAAGACCCCATCAATCAGACCCCATCAATCAGACCCCAATCAATCAGACCCCCATCAATCAGACCCCCATCAATCAGACCCCCATCAATAAGACCCCATCAATCAGACCCCATCAATCAGACCCCAATCAATCAGACCCCCATCAACCAGACCCCCATCAATCAGACCCCCATCAATCAGATCCCCGATCAATCAGACCCCCATCAATCAGATCCCCATCAATCAGATCCCCGATCAATCAGACCCCCATCAATCACATCCCCATCAATCAGATCCCCGATCAATCAGACCCCCATCAATCAGATCCCCATCAATCAGATCCCCGATCAATCAGACCCCAAACAATCAGACACCATCGATCAGACCCCCAACAATCAGACACCATCAAACAGACCGCCAACAATCAACCCCCAACAATCGGATCCCCAAAAATTAGAACCCAACAATGAGACCCCAACAATCAGACCCCCCATCGATCAGACCCCCAACAATCAGACCCCCCATCGATCAGACCCCAACAATCAGACCCCGTCAATCAGATCCCCATGAAACAGACCCCATCAATCAGATCTCAATAATCCGAACCCATCAATCAGGCCCAATCAACCAGACCCCATCAATGAGACCCCCTTCAATCAGACCCTATCACTCAGAACACATGAATCGGACCCCCATCAATCAAACCCCCATCATTCAGACCCGATCAATGAGATCCTCAACCATCAGACCCCCAACAATCAATCAATCACATCCCCAACTTTCGGACCCCATGAATCAAATCCCCCTCAACCAAATCGCCATCAATCAGTCCCCATCAATGAGACCCTATCAATTAGTCCCCATCAATCAGGTCACCATCAATCACATCACCATCAATCAGATCCCATAAATCGGAACCCATCAATTAGTCCCCATCATATAATCCCCTCCAAACAGACTCCCAACAATTGGACCCCATCAATCAGACCCCTGAAATTAGACCCCACCAATCAGATCCCCATCAATCAGACCCCCGACAATCAGACCCCCAACAATCAAACCCCATCAATCAGACCCCCAACAATCAAACCCACATCAATCAGACCCCATCAATCAGACCCCCAACAATCAAACCCACATCAATCAGACCCCATCAATCAGACCCCGACAATCAAACCCACATCAATCAGACCCCATCAATCAGACTCCCAACAATCAGACCCCCAACAATCAGACCCCATCAATCAGACTCCCAACAATCAAACCCACATCAATCCGACCCTCAACAATCAGACCCCATCAATCAGACTCCCAACAATCAAACCCACATCAATCAGACCCTCAACAATCAGACCCCCGACAATCAGACCACATCAATCAGACCCCCATCAATCAGACCCCCGACAATCAGACCCCCATCAATCAGACCCCCGACAATCAGACCACATCAATCAGACCCCCATCAATCAGACCCCCGACAATCAGACCCGCAACAATCAAACCCACATCAATCAGACCCCATCAATCAGACCACATCAATCAGACCCCCGACAATCAAACCCATATCAATCAGACCCCATCAATCAGACCCCCAACAATCAGACCCCCAACAATCAAACCCACATCAATCGGACCCCATCAATCGGAC
Organism: Heptranchias perlo; assembly: GCF_035084215.1. Taxonomy (NCBI): domain Eukaryota; kingdom Metazoa; phylum Chordata; class Chondrichthyes; order Hexanchiformes; family Hexanchidae; genus Heptranchias; species Heptranchias perlo. Next base: position 804,878 of record NW_027138796.1, read on the forward strand.
CCCATCAATCAGACCCCCGACAATCAAACCCACATCAATCAGACCCCATCAATCAGATCCCCATCAATCAGATCCCCATCAATCAGACCCCCATCAATCAGACCCCATCAATCAGACCCCCATCAATCAGACCCCCATCAATCAGACCCCATCAATCAGACCCCCATCAATCAGACCCCGTCAATCAGACCCTCATCAATCAGACCCCATCAATCAGACCCCCATCAATCAGACCCCATCAATCAGACCCCATCAATCAGACCCCCATCAATCAGACCCCATCAATCAGACCCCCATCAATCAGACCCCATCAATCAGACCCCCATCAATCAGACCCCCATCAATCAGACCCCATCAATCAGACCCCCGACAATCAAACCCACATCAATCCGACCCCATCAATCAGACCCCCGACAATCAAACCCACATCAATCAGATCCCCATCAATCAGACCCCCATCAATCAGACCCCATCAATCAGACCCCATCAATCAGACCCCCATCAATCAGACCCCATCAATCAGACCCCCATCAATCAGACCCCCATCAATCAGACCCCCATCAATCAGACTCCATCAATCAGACCCCCATCAATCAGACCCCCATCAATCAGACCCCCATCAATCAGACCCCATCAATCAGACCCCCATCAATCAGACCCCCATCAATCAGAACCAATCAATCAGACCCCCAAAAATCAGACCCCATCAGTCAGACGCCCATCAATCAGACCCCATCGTTCGAACCTCCATCAATCAGACTCCCATGAATCAAACCTCCAGCAATCAGACCCCCATCGATCAGACCCCCAACGATCAGACCCCATCAATCAAACCCGAATCAATCAGACCCCCATCAATCAGACCCCATCAATTAGACGCCCATCAATCAGACCCTAATCAATCAGACCCCCATCAATTAGACCCCATCAATTAGACCCCCATCAATCAGACCCCCATCAATCAGAGCCCATCAATTAGACCCCCATCAATCAGACCCCATCAATCAGACCCCCATCAATTAGACCCCCATCAATCAGACCCCGTCAATCAGACCCCCATCAATCAGACCCCCATCAATAAGACCCCATCAATCAGATCCCCAACAATCAGACCCCCATCAATCAGACCACCATCAATCAGACCCCCATCAATAAGACCCCATCAATCAGATCCCCAACAATCAGACCCCCATCAATCAGACCCAATCAATCAGACCCCATGAATCAGACCCCCATCAATAAGACCCCATCAATCAGACCCCATCAATCAGACCCCCATCAATAAGACCCCATCAATCAGACCGCATCAATCAGACCCCATCAATCAGACCCTAATCAATCAGACCCCATCAATCAGACCGCCATCAATAAGACCCCATCAATCAGACCCCATCAATCAGACCCCCATCAATCAGACCCCCAACAATCAGATCCCCAACAATCAGATCCACAACAATCAGACCCTAATCAATCAGACCCCCATCAATAAGACCCCATCAATCAGACCCCCATCAATAAGACCCCATCAATCAGATCCCCAACAATCAGACCCTAATCAATCAGACCCCATCAATCAGACCCCCATCAATAAGACCCCATCAATCAGATCCCCAACAATCAGACCCTAATCAATAAGACCCCATCAATCAGACCCCCATCAATAAGACCCCATCAATCAGATCCCCAACAATCAGACCCTAATCAATCAGACCCCATCAATCAGACCCCATCAATCAGACCCCCATCAATCAGATCCTCAACAATCTGATCCCCAACAATCAGACCCCCATCAATCAGACCCCATCAATCAGACCCCCATCAATCAGACCCCATCAATCAGACCCCCATCAATCAGACCCCCATCAATCAGATCCCCAACAATCAGATCCCCAACAATCAGACCCTAATCAATCAGATCCCCAACAATCAGACCCCCATCAATAAGACCCCATCAATCAGACCCCATCAATCAGGACCCCCATCAATGAGACCCCATCAATCAGATCCCCAACAATCAGACCCTAATCAATCAGACCCCATCAATAAGACCCCATCAATCAGACCCCATCAATCAGATCCCCAACAATCAGACCCTAATCAATCAGACCCCATCAATAAGACCCCATCAATCAGACCCCAATCAATCAGACCCCAATCAATCAGACCCCCATCAATCAGACCCCCATCAATCAGACCCCATCAATCAGATCCCCAACAATCAGACCCTAATCAATCAGACCCCATCAATCAGACCCCATCAATCAGATCCCCAACAATCAGATCCCCAACAATCAGACCCTAATCAATCGGACCCCATCAATCAGACCCCCATCAATAAGACCCCATCAATCAGACCCCATCAATCAGATCCCCAACAATCAGACCCTAATCAATCAGACCCCATCAATCAGACCCCCATCAATCAGACCCCATCAATCAGACCCCCATCAATCAGACACCCATCAATCAGACCCCCATCAATCAGACCCCCATCAATCAGACCCCCATCAATCAGACTCCATCAATCAGACCCCCATCAATCAGACCCCCATCAATCAGACCCCCATCAATCAGACCCCATCAATCAGACCCCCATCAATCAGACCCCCATCAATCAGACCCCATCAATCAGACCCCCATCAATCAGACCCCCATCAATCAGAACCAATCAATCAGAACCCCAAAAATCAGACCCCATCAGTCAGACGCCCATCAATCAGACCCCATCGTTCGAACCTCCATCAATCAGTCTCCCATGAATCAAACCTCCAGCAATCAGACCCCCATCGATCAGACCCCCAACGATCAGACCCCATCAATCAAACCCGAATCAATCAGACCCCCATCAATCAGACCCCATCAATTAGACCCCCATCAATCAGACCCTAATCAATCAGACCCCCATCAATCAGACCCCATCAATTAGACCCCCATCAATCAGACCCCCATCAATCAGAGCCCATCAATTAGACCCCCATCAATCAGACCCCATCAATCAGACGCCCATCAATTAGACCCCCATCAATCAGACCCTAATCAATCAGACCCCATCAATCAGACCCCCATCAATCAGACCCCCATCAATAAGACCCCATCAATCAGATCCCCAACAATCAGACCCCCATCAATCAGACCACCATCAATCAGACCCCCATCAATAAGACCCCATCAATCAGATCCCCAACAATCAGACCCCCATCAATCAGACCCCATCAATCAGACCCCATGAATCAGACCCCCATCAATAAGACCCCATCAATCAGACCCCATCAATCAGACCCCCATCAATAAGACCCCTCAATCAGACCCCATCAATCAGACCCCATCAATCAGACCCTAATCAATCAGACCCCATCAATCAGACCTCCATCAATAAGACCCCATCAATCAGATCCCCAACAATCAGACCCCATCAATCAGACCCCATCAATCAGACCCCCATCAATCAGATCCCCAACAATCAGACCCTAATCAATAAGACCCCATCAATCAGACCCCATCAATCAGACCCCCATCAATCAGACCCCCATCAATCAGACCCCCAACAATCAGATCCCCAACAATCAGATCCACAACAATCAGACCCTAATCAATCAGACCCCCATCAATAAGACCCTATCAATCAGACCCCCATCAATAAGACCCCATCAATCAGATCCCCAACAATCAGACCCTAATCAATCAGACCCCATCAATCAGACCCCCATCAATAAGACCCCATCAATCAGATCCCCAACAATCAGACCCTAATCAATAAGACCCCATCAATCAGACCCCCATCAATAAGACCCCATCAATCAGATCCCCAACAATCAGACCCTAATCAATCAGACCCCATCAATCAGACCCCATCAATCAGACCCCCATCAATCAGATCCCCAACAATCAGATCCCCAACAATCAGACCCCCATCAATCAGACCCCCATCAATCAGACCCCCATCAATCAGACCCCATCAATCAGACCCCATCAATCAGACCCCCATCAATCAGACCCCCATCAATCAGATCCCCAACAATCAGATCCCCAACAATCAGACCCTAATCAATCAGATCCCCAACAATCAGATCCCCAACAATCAGACCCTAATCAATCAGATCCCCAACAATCAGACCCCCATCAATAAGACCCCATCAATCAGACCCCATCAATCAGGACCCCCATCAATCAGACCCCATCAATCAGATCCCCAACAATCAGACCCTAATCAATCAGACCCCATCAATCAGACCCCATCAATCAGATCCCCAACAATCAGATCCCCAACAATCAGATCCCCAACAATCAGACCCTAATCAATCGGACCCCATCAATCAGACCCCCATCAATAAGACCCCATCAATCAGACCCCATCAATCAGATCCCCAACAATCAGACCCTAATCAATCAGACCCCATCAATCAGACCCCAATCAATCAGACCCCCATCAATCAGACCCCCATCAATAAGACCCCATCAATCAGACCCCATCAATCAGACCCCAACAATCAGACCCTAATCAATCAGACCCCATCAATCAGACCCCAATCAATCAGACCCCCATCAATCAGAACCCCTTCAATAAGACCCCATTCAATCAGACCCCCATCAATAAGACCCCATCAATAAGACCCCATCAATCAGATCCCCAACAATCCGACCCTAATCAATCGGACCCCATCAATCAGACCCCCATCAATAAGACCCCATCAATCAGACCCCATCAATCAGATCCCCGACAATCAGACCCTAATCAATCAGACCCCATCAATCAGACCCCCATCAATAATACCCCATCAATCAGACCCCAATCAATCAGACCCCAATCAATCAGACCCCCATCAATCAGACCCCCATCAATAAGACCCCATCAATCAGACCCCATCAATCAGATCCCCAACAATCAGACCCTAATCAATCAGAACCCATCAATCAGACCCCATCAATCAGATCCCCAACAATCAGATCCCCAACAATCAGACCCGAATCAATCGGACCCCATCAATCAGACCCCCATCAATAAGACCCCATCAATCAGACCCCATCAATCAGATCCCCAACAATCAGACCCTAATCAATCAGACCCCAATCAATCAGACCCCCATCAATCAGACCCCATCAATCAGACCCCCATCAATCAGACCCCCATCAATCAGACCCCCATCAATCAGACCCCCATCAATCAGACTCCATCAATCAGACCCCCATCAATCAGACCCCCATCAATCAGACCCCCATCAATCATACCCCATCAATCAGACCCCCATCAATCAGACCCCATCAATCAGACCCCCATCAATCAGACCCCCATCAATCAGAACCAATCAATCAGAACCCCAAAAATCAGACCCCATCAGTCAGACGCCCATCAATCAGACCCCATCGTTCGAACCTCCATCAATCAGACTCCCATGAATCAAACCTCCAGCAATCAGACCCCCATCGATCAGACCCCCAACGATCAGACCCCCAACGATCAGACCCCATCAATCAAACCCGAATCAATCAGACCCCCATCAATCAGACCCCATCAATTAGACCCCCATCAATCAGACCCTAATCAATCAGACCCCCATCAATCAGACCCCATCAATTCGACCCCCATCAATCAGACCCCCATCAATCAGAGCCCATCAATTAGACCCCCATCAATCAGACCCCATCAATCAGACCCCATCAATCAGACCCCCATCAATCAGACCCCCATCAATAAGACCCCATCAATCAGATCCCCAACAATCAGACCCCCATCAATCAGACCACCATCAATCAGACCCCCATCAATAAGACCCCATCAATCAGATCCCCAACAATCAGACCCCCATCAATCAGACCCCATCAATCAGACCCCATGAATCAGACCCCCATCAATAAGATCCCATCAATCAGACCCCATCAATCAGACCCCCATCAATAAGACCCCATCAATCAGACCCCATCAATCAGACCCCATCAATCAGACCATAATCAATCAGACCCCATCAATCAGACCCCCATCAATAAGACCCCATCAATCAGATCCCCAACAATCAGACCCCATCAATCAGACCCCATCAATCAGACCCCCATCAATCAGATCCCCAACAATCAGACCCTAATCAATCAGACCCTCATCAATCAGACCCCATCAATCAGACCCCATCAATCAGACCCCATCAATCAGACCCCCATCAATCAGACCCCATCAATCAGACCCCATCAATCAGACCCCATTCAATCAGACCCCCAACAATCAGATCCCCAACAATCAGATCCATAACAATCAGACCCTAATCAATCAGACCCCCATCAATAAGACCCCATCAATCAGACCCCCATCAATAAGACCCCATCAATCAGATCCCCAACAATCAGACCCTAATCAATCAGACCCCATCAATCAGACCCCCATCAATAAGACCCCATCAATCAGATCCCCAACAATCAGATCCTAATCAATAAGACCCCATCAATCAGACCCCCATCAATAAGACCCCATCAATCAGATCCCCAACAATCAGACCCTAATCAATCAGACCCCATCAATCAGACCCCATCAATCAGACCCCCATCAATCAGACCCCCATCAATCAGATCCCCAACAATCAGATCCCCAACAATCAGACCCTAATCAATCAGATCCCCAACAATCAGACCCCCATCAATAAGACCCCATCAATCAGACCCCATCAATCAGGACCCCCATTAATCAGACCCCATCAATCAGATCCCCAACAATCAGACCCTAATCAATCAGACCCCATCAATCAGACCCCATCAATCAGATCCCCAACAATCAGATCCCCAACAATCAGACCCTAATCAATCGGACCCCATCAATCAGACCCCCATCAATAAGACCCCATCAATCAGACCCCATCAATCAGATCCCCAACAATCAGACCCTGATCAATCAGACCCCATCAATCAGACCCCCATCAATAAGACCCCATCAATCAGACCCCAATCAATCAGACCCCAATCAATCAGACCCCCATTAATCAGACCCCCAATCAATAAGACCCCTTCAATAAGACCCCATTCAATCAGACCCCCATCAATAAGACCCCATCAATAAGACCCCATCAATCAGATCCCCAACAATCCGACCCTAATCAATCAGACCCCAATCAATCAGACCCCCAACAATCAGACCCCCATCAATCAGACCCCCATCAATCAGACCCCCATCAATCAGATCCCCAACAATCAGATCCCCAACAATCAGACCCTAATCAATCAGATCCCCAACAATCAGACCCCCATCAATAAGACCCCATCAATCGGACCCCATCAATCAGACCCCCATCAATAAGACCCCATCAATCAGACCCCATCAATCAGACCCCATCAATCAGATCCCCAACAATCAGATCCCCAACAATCAGACCCTAATCAATCAGACCCCATCAATCAGACCCCCATCAATAAGACCCCATCAATCAGACCTCATCAATCAGATCCCCAACAATCAGACCCCAACAATCAGACCCTAATCAATCAGACCCCATCAATCAGACCCCAATCAATCAGACCCCCATCAATCAGAACCCCTTCAATAAGACCCCATTCAATCAGACCCCCATCAATAAGACCCCATCAATAAGACCCCATCAATCAGATCCCCAACAATCCGACCCTAATCAATCGGACCCCATCAATCAGACCCCCATCAATAAGACCCCATCAATCAGACCCCATCAATCAGATCCCCGACAATCAGACCCTAATCAATCAGACCCCATCAATCAGACCCCCATCAATAATACCCCATCAATCAGACCCCAATCAATCAGACCCCAATCAATCAGACCCCCATCAATCAGACCCCCATCAATCAGACCCCCATCAATAAGACCCCATCAATCAGACCCCATCAATCAGATCCCCAACAATCAGACCCTAATCAATCAGAACCCATCAATCAGACCCCATCAATCAGATCCCCAACAATCAGATCCCCAACAATCAGACCCGAATCAATCGGACCCCATCAATCAGACCCCCATCAATAAGACCCCATCAATCAGACCCCATCAATCAGATCCCCAACAATCAGACCCTAATCAATCAGACCCCATCAATCAGACCCCCATCAATCAGACCCCATCAATCAGACCCCCATCAATCAGACCCCCATCAATCAGACCCCCATCAATCAGACCCCCATCAATCAGACTCCATCAATCAGACCCCCATCAATCAGACCCCCATCAATCAGACCCCCATCAATCATACCCCATCAATCAGACCCCCATCAATCAGACCCCATCAATCAGACCCCCATCAATCAGACCCCCATCAATCAGAACCAATCAATCAGAACCCCAAAAATCAGACCCCATCAGTCAGACGCCCATCAATCAGACCCCATCGTTCGAACCTCCATCAATCAGACTCCCATGAATCAAACCTCCAGCAATCAGACCCCCATCGATCAGACCCCCAACGATCAGACCCCATCAATCAAACCCGAATCAATCAGACCCCCATCAATCAGACCCCATCAATTAGACCCCCATCAATCAGACCCTAATCAATCAGACCCCATCAATTCGACCCCCATCAATCAGACCCCCATCAATCAGAGCCCATCAATTAGACCCCCATCAATCAGACCCCATCAATCAGACCCCCATCAATTAGACCCCCATCAATCAGACCCTAATCAATCAGACCCCATCAATCAGACCCCCATCAATCAGACCCCCATCAATAAGACCCCATCAATCAGATCCCCAACAATCAGACCCCCATCAATCAGACCACCATCAATCAGACCCCCATCAATAAGACCCCATCAATCAGATCCCCAACAATCAGACCCCCATCAATCAGACCCCATCAATCAGACCCCATGAATCAGACCCCCATCAATAAGATCCCATCAATCAGACCCCATCAATCAGACCCCCATCAATAAGACCCCATCAATCAGACCCCATCAATCAGACCCCATCAATCAGACCATAATCAATCAGACCCCATCAATCAGACCCCCATCAATAAGACCCCATCAATCAGATCCCCAACAATCAGACCCCATCAATCAGACCCCATCAATCAGACCCCCATCAATCAGATCCCCAACAATCAGACCCTAATCAATAAGACCCCATCAATCAGACCCCATCAATCAGATCCCCATCAATCAGACCCCATCAATCAGACCCCATCAATCAGACCCCATTCAATCAGACCCCCAACAATCAGATCCCCAACAATCAGATCCATAACAATCAGACCCTAATCAATCAGACCCCATCAATAAGACCCCATCAATCAGACCCCCATCAATAAGACCCCATCAATCAGATCCCCAACAATCAGACCCTAATCAATCAGACCCCATCAATCAGACCCCCATCAATAAGACCCCATCAATCAGATCCCCAACAATCAGATCCTAATCAATAAGACCCCATCAATCAGACCCCCATCAATAAGACCCCATCAATCAGATCCCCAACAATCAGACCCTAATCAATCAGACCCCATCAATCAGACCCCATCAATCAGACCCCCATCAATCAGACCCCCATCAATCAGATCCCCAACAATCAGATCCCCAACAATCAGACCCTAATCAATCAGATCCCCAACAATCAGACCCCCATCAATAAGACCCCATCAATCAGACCCCATCAATCAGGACCCCCATTAATCAGACCCCATCAATCAGATCCCCAACAATCAGACCCTAATCAATCAGACCCCATCAATCAGACCCCATCAATCAGATCCCCAACAATCAGATCCCCAACAATCAGACCCTAATCAATCGGACCCCATCAATCAGACCCCCATCAATAAGACCCCATCAATCAGACCCCATCAATCAGATCCCCAACAATCAGACCCTGATCAATCAGACCCCATCAATCAGACCCCCATCAATAAGACCCCATCAATCAGACCCCAATCAATCAGACCCCAATCAATCAGACCCCCATTAATCAGACCCCCAATCAATAAGACCCCTTCAATAAGACCCCATTCAATCAGACCCCCATCAATAAGACCCCATCAATAAGACCCCATCAATCAGATCCCCAACAATCCGACCCTAATCAATCAGACCCCAATAAATCAGACCCCCAACAATCAGACCCCCATCAATCAGACCCCCATCAATCAGACCCCCATCAATCAGATCCCCAACAATCAGATCCCCAACAATCAGACCCTAATCAATCAGATCCCCAACAATCAGACCCCCATCAATAAGACCCCATCAATCGGACCCCATCAATCAGACCCCCATCAATAAGACCCCATCAATCAGACCCCATCAATCAGACCCCATCAATCAGATCCCCAACAATCAGATCCCCAACAATCAGACCCTAATCAATCAGACCCCATCAATCAGACCCCCATCAATAAGACCCCATCAATCAGACCTCATCAATCAGATCCCCAACAATCAGATCCCCAACAATCAGACCCTAATCAATCAGACCCCATCAATCAGACCCCCGTCAATAAGACCCCATCAATAAGACCCCATCAATCAGACCCCAATCAATCAGACCCCAATCAATCAGACTCCCATCAATCAGACCCCCATCAATAAGACCCCATCAATCAGACCCCATCAATCAGACCCCAATCAATCAGACCCCAATCAATCAGACCCGCATCAATAAGACCCCATCAATCAGATCCCCATCAATAAGACGCCATCAATCAGATCCCCAACAATCAGACCCTAATCAATCAGACCCCATCAATCAGACCCCCATCAATAAGACCCCATCAATCAGACCCCCATCAATAAGACCCCATCAATCAGATCCCCAACAATCAGACCCTAATCAATCAGACCCCATCAATCAGACCCCATCAATCAGACCCCCATCAATCAGATCCCCAACAATCAGATCCCTATCAATCAGACCCCATCAATCAGACCCCCATCAATAAGACCCCATCAATCAGACCCCCATCAATAAGACCCCATCAATCAGACCCCATCAATCAGACCCCCATCAATAAGACCCCATCAATAAGACCCCATCAATCAGATCCCGAACAATCAGACCCTAATCAATCAGACCCCAATCAATCAGACCCCCAACAATCAGACCCCCATCAATCAGACCCCCATCAATCAGATCCCCAACAATCAGATCCCCAACAATCAGACCCTAATCAATCAGATCCCCAACAATCAGACCCCCATCAATAAGACCCCATCAATCAGACCCCATCAATCAGACCCCCATCAATAAGACCCCATCAATCAGACCCCCATCAATAAGACCCCATCAATCAGACCCCATCAATCAGATCGCCAACAATCAGACCCTAATCAATCAGACCCCATCAATCAGACCCCATCAATCAGATCCCCAACAATCAGATCCCCAACAATCAGACCCTCATCAATCAGACCCCATCAATCAGACCCCCGTCAATCAGACCCCCATCAATCAGACCCCCAATCAATAAGACCCCATCAATAAGACCCCATTCAATCAGACCCCCATCAATAAGACCCCATCAATAAGACCCCATCAATCAGATCCCCAACAATCAGACCCTAATCAATCAGACCCCAATCAATCAGACCCCCAACAATCAGACCCCCATCAATCAGACCCCCATCAATCAGACCCCCATCAATCTGATCGCCAACAATCAGATCCCCAACAATCAGACCCTAATCAGATCCCCAACAATCAGACCCCCATCAATAAGACCCCATCAATCAGACCCCATCAATCAGACCCCCATCAATAAGACCCCATCAATCAGACCCCATCAATGAGATCCCCAACAATCAGACCCTAATCAATCAGACCCCATCAATCAGACCCCCATCAATAAGACCCCATCAATCAGACCCCATCAATCAGACCCCAATCAATCAGACCCCAATCAATCAGACCCCCATCAATAAGACCCAATCAATCAGACCCCATCAATCAGACCCCAATCAATCAGACCCCAATCAATCAGACCCCCATCAATAAGACCCCATCAATCAGACCCCCATCAATAAGACCCCATGAATCAGATCCCCAACAATCAGACCCTAATCAATCAGACCCCATCAATCAGACACCCATCAATAAGACCCCATCAATCAGATCCCCAACAATCAGACCCTAATCAATAAGACCCCATCAATCAGACCCCCATCAATAAGACCCCATCAATCAGATTCCCAACAATCAGACCCTAATCAATCAGACCCCATCAATCAGACCCCATCAATCAGACCCCCATCAATCAGATCCCCAACAATCAGATCCACAACAATCAGACCCCCATCAATCAGACCCCCATCAATCAGACCCCATCAATCAGACCCCATCAATCAGACCCCCATCAATCAGACCCCCATCAATCAGATCCCCAACAATCAGATCCCCAACAATCAGACCCTAATCAATCAGATCCCCAACAATCAGACCCCCATCAATAAGACCCCATCAATCAGACCCCATCAATCAGACCCCCATCAATAAGACCCCATCAATAAGACCCCATCAATCAGTTCCCCAACAATTAGACCCCAATCAATCAGACCCCCAACAATCAGACCCTCATCAATCAGAACCCCATCAATCAGACCCCCATCAATCAGATCCCCAACAATCAGATCCCCAACAATCAGATCCCCAACAATCAGACCCCCATCAATCAGATCCCCAACAATCAGATCCCCAACAATCAGACCCTAATCAATCAGATTCCCAACAATCAGACCCCCATCAATAAGACCCCATCAATCAGACCCCCATCAATCAGACCCCATCAATCAGACCCCATCAATCAGATCCCCAACAATCAGACCCTAATCAATCAGACCCCATCAATCAGACCCCATCAATCAGATCCCCAACAATCAGATCCCCAACAATCAGACCCTAATCAATCAGATTCCCAACAATCAGACCCCCATCAATAAGACCCCATCAATCAGACCCCCATCAATCAGACCCCATCAATCAGACCCCATCAATCAGATCCCCAACAATCAGACCCTAATCAATCAGACCCCATCAATCAGACCCCCATCAATAAGACCCCATCAATCAGATCCCCAACAATCAGATAATTCAGCAAGCCCGGCTAGCTCAGTCGGTAGAGCATGAGACTCTTAATCTCAGGGTCGTGGGTTCGAGCCCCACGTTGGGCGAATTTATTTTTCCATATCCAATTAGAGGGTGAGAAGGTTGATTCTCAAACAAGCGTACTGAGCTTGAATAAAGGAGACTATGATGGTATGAGAGCGGAATTGATTAAAGTGGACTGGGAAAATAGATTAAAGAGTAAGACGGTACATGAGCAGTGGTGTTCATTTAGGGAGTTATTTTACAACTTTCAAAATAAATATATTCCACTGAGGAAAAAAGGGTGTAAAAGAAATGACAGCCACCCGTGGCTAAGTAAAGAAATCAAGGATAGTATCCGACTAAAAACAAGGACATATAAGGTAGCCAAACTTAGTGGGAGGATAGAAGATTGGGAATTCTTCAAAAGACAGCAAAAAGTAACTAAAGGATTGATTAAGAAAGGGAAGTTAGATTATGAAAAGAAATTAGCAAAAAATATAAAAACAGATAGCAAGAGTTTCTATAGTTATATAAAAAGAAAAAGGGTGACTAAGGCAAACATAGGTCCCTTAGAGGATGAGACCGGGAAATTAATGGTGGGAAACATGGAGATGGCAAAAATGCTGAACAAATATTTTGTTTCAGTCTTTACAGTAGAGGACACTAAGAATATCCCAACACTGGACAAACAGGGGACTCTCGGGGGGGAGGAGCTAAATACGATTAAAATCACTCAAGAGATGGTACTCAGTAAAATAATGGGACTCAAGGCGGATAAATCCCCTGGACCTGATGGCTTCCATCCTAGGGTCTTGAGGGAAGTGGCAGTAGGGATTGTGGATGCTTTGGTGATAGTTTTCCAAAATTCCCTGGACTCAGGAGAGGTCCCGGCAGATTGGAAAACTGCTAATGTAACACCGTTATTTAAAAAGGGTAGTAGGCAGAAGGCTGGAAATTATAGGCCAGTTAGCTTAACATCTGTGGTGGGTAAAATTTTGGAGTCTATTATTAAGGAGACAGTAACGGAACATTTAGATAAGCATAATTTAATAGGACAAAGTCAGCATGGCTTTATGAAGGGGAAGTCATGTCTGACAAATTTGCTTGAGTTCTTCGAGGATATAACGTATAGGGTGGATAAAGGGGAACCAGTGGACGTAGTGTATTTAGACTTCCAGAAGGCATTCGACAAGGTGCCACATAAAAGATTATTACTTAAGATAAAAAATCACGGGATTGGGGGTAATATTCTGGCATGGGTGGAGGATTGGTTATCAAACAGGAAGCAGAGAGTTGGGATAAATGGTTCATTTTCGGACTGGCAACCAGTAACCAGTGGTGTTCCACAGGGGTCGGTGCTGGGTCCCCAACTCTTTACAATCTATATTAACGATTTGGAGGAGGGGACCGAGTGCAACATATCAAAATTTGCAGATGATACAAAGATGGGAGGGAAAGTAGAGAGTGAGGAGGACATAAAAAACCTGCAAGGGGATATAGACAGGCTGGGTGAGTGGGCGGAGATTTGGCAGATGCAATATAATATTGGAAAATGTGAGGTTATGCACTTTGGCAGGAAAAATCAGAGAGCAAGTTATTTTCTTAATGGCGAGAGACTGGAAAGTACTGCAGTACAAAGGGATCTGGGGGTCCTAGTGCAAGAAAATCAAAAAGTTGGTATGCAGGTGCAGCAGGTGATCAAGAAAGCCAACGGAATGTTGGCTTTTATTGCTAGGGGGATAGAATATAAAAACAAGGAGGTATTGCTGCAGTTATATAAGGTATTGGTGAGACCGCACCTGGAATACTGCATACAGTTTTGGTCTCCATACTTAAGAAAAGACATACTTGCTCTCGAGGCAGTACAAAGAAGGTTCACTCGGTTAATCCCGGGGATGAGGGGGCGGACATATGAGGAGAGGTTGAGTAGATTGGGACTCTACTCATTGGAGTTCAGAAGAATGAGAGGCGATCTTATTGAAACATATAAGATTGTGAAGGGTCTTGATCGGGTGGATGCAGTAAGGATGTTCCCAAAGATGGGTGAAACTAGAACTAGGGGGCATAATCTTAGAATAAGGGGCTGCTCTTTCAAAACTGAGATGAGGAGAAACTTCTTCACTCAGAGGGTGGTAGGACTGTGGAAATTGCTGCCCCAGGAAGCTGTGGAAGCTACATCATTAGATAAATTTAAAACAGAAATAGACAGTTTCCGAGAAGTAAAGGGAATTAGGGGTTATGGGGAGCAGGCAGGAAATTGGACATGAAGCTGAGTTCGGATCGGTCAATGCCCTGTGGGTGGCGGAGAGGGCCCAGGGGCTATGTGGCCGGGTCCTGCTCCGACTTCTTGTGTTCTTTAGATTTGTGGTTGGGATCAGATCAGCCATGATCTTATTGAATGGCGGAGCAGGCTCGAGGGGCCGATTGGCCTACTCCTGCTCCAATTTCTTATGTTCTTATGTTCTTATGTAATCAATCAGACCCCATCAATCAGACCCCCATCAATAAGACCCCATCAATCAGATCCCCAACAATCAGACCCTAATCAATCAGACCCCATCAATCAGACCCACATCAATAAGACCCCATCAATCAGATCCCCAACAATCAGACCCTAATCAATCAGACCCCATCAATCAGACCCCCATCAATAAGACCCCATCAATCAGATCCCCAACAATCAGACCGTAATCAATCAGACCCCATCAATCAGATCCCCAACAATCAGTCCCGAATCAATCAGATCCCCAACAATCAGACCCCCATCAATAAGACCCCATCAATCAGACCCCATCAATCAGACCCCCATCAATAAGACCCCCATCAATAAGACCCCATCAATCAGACCCCATCAATCAGACCCCAATCAATCAGACCCCAATCAATCAGACCGCCATCAATAAGACCCCATCAATCAGACCCCCATCAATAAGACCCCATCAATCAGATCCCCAACAATCAGACCCTAATCAATCAGACCCCATCAATCAGACCCCAATCAATCAGACCCCAATCAATCAGACCCCCATCAATCAGACCCCCAATCAATAAGACCCCATCAATAAGACCCCAATCAATCAGACCCCCATCAATAAGACCCCATCAATAAGACCCCATCAATCAGATCCCCAACAATCAGACCCTAATCAATCAGACCCCAATCAATCAGACCCCCAACAATCAGACCCCCATCAAACAGACCCCCATCAATCAGACCCCATCAATCAGACCCCCATCAAACAGACCCCCATCAATCAGACCCCATCAATCAGACCTCATCAATCAGATCCCCAACAATCAGACCCTAATCAATCAGACCCCATCAATCAGACCCCCATCAATAAGACCCCATCAATCAGACCCCATCAATCAGACCCCAATCAATCAGACCCCAATCAATCAGACCCCCATCAATCAGACCCCCATCAATAAGACCCCATCAATCAGACCCCATCAATCAGACCCCCATCAATAAGACCCCATCAATAAGACCCCATCAATCAGATCCCCAACAATCAGACCCTAATCAATAAGACCCCATCAATCAGACCCCCATCAATAAGACCCCATCAATTAGATCCCCAACAATCAGACCCTAATCAATCAGACCCCATCAATCAGACCCCATCAATCAGACCCCCATCAATCAGATCCCCAACAATCAGACCCCCATCAATCAGACCCCCATCAATCAGACCCCATCAATCAGACCCCATCAATCAGATCCCCATCAATCAGATCCCCAACAATCAGACCCTAATCAATCAGATCCCCAACAATCAGACCCCCATCAATAAGACCCCATCAATCAGACCCCATCAATCAGACCCCCATCAATAAGACCCCATCAATAAGACCCCATCAATCAGATCCCCAACAATCAGACCCCCATCAATCAGACCCCAATCAATCAGATCCCCAACAATCAGACCCCCATCAATCAGACCCCCATCAATCAGACCCCCATCAATCAGATCCCCAACAATCAGATCCCCAACAATCAGACCCTAATCAATCAGATCCCCAACAATCAGACCCCCATCAATAAGACCCCATCAATCAGACCCCATCAATCATACCCCCATCAATAAGACCCCATCAATCAGACCCCATCAATCAGATGCCCAACAATCAGACCCTAATCAATCAGACCCCATCAATCAGACCCCATCAATCAGATCCCCAACAATCAGATCCCCAACAATCAGACCCTAATCAATCAGACCCCATCAATCAGACCCCCATCAATAAGACCCCATCAATCAGACCTCATCAATCAGATCCCCAACAATCAGACCCTAATCAATCAGACCCCATCAATCAGACCCCCATCAATAAGACCCCATCAATCAGACCCCAATCAATCAGACCCCAATCAATCAGACCCCCATCAATCAGACCCACATCAATAAGACCCCATCAATCAGACCCCATCAATCAGACCCCAATCAATCAGACCCCAATCAATCAGACCCCCATCAATAAGACCCCATCAATCAGACCCCCATCAATAAGACCCCATCAATCAGACCCCATCAATCAGATCCCCAACAATCAGACCCTAATCAATCAGACCCCATCAATCAGATCCCCAACAATCAGATCCCCAACAATCAGACCCTAATCAATCAGACCCCATCAATCAGACCCCATCAATCAGATCCCCAACAATCAGATCCCCAACAATCAGACCCCCATCAATAAGACCCCATCAATCAGACCTCATCAATCAGATCCCCAACAATCAGACCCTAATCAATCAGACCCCATCAATCAGACCCCCATCAATAAGACCCCATCAATCAGACCCCATCAATCAGACCCCAATCAATCAGACCCCAATCAATCAGACCCCCATCAATAAGCTCCCATCAATCAGACCCCATCAATCAGACCCCAATCAATCAGACCCCAATCAATCTGACCCCCATCAATCAGACCCCCATCAATCAGACCCCCAATCAATAAGACCCCATCAATAAGACCCCAATCAATCAGACCCCCATCAATATGACCCCATCAATAAGACCCCATCAATCAGATCCCCAACAATCAGACCCTAATCAATAAGACCCCATCAATCAGACCCCCAATCAATAAGACCCAATCAATAAGACCCCATCAATAAGACCCCAATCAATCAGACCCCCATCAATAAGACCCCATCAATAAGACCCCATCAATCAGATCCCCAACAATCAGACCCTAATCAATCAGACCCCAATCAATCAGACCCCCAACAATCAGACCCCCATCAATCAGACCCCCATCAATCAGACCCCCATCAATCAGATCCCCAACAATCAGACCCCCATCAATAAG
Organism: Heptranchias perlo; assembly: GCF_035084215.1. Classification (NCBI taxonomy): domain Eukaryota; kingdom Metazoa; phylum Chordata; class Chondrichthyes; order Hexanchiformes; family Hexanchidae; genus Heptranchias; species Heptranchias perlo. The sequence continues at coordinate 823,225 of NW_027138796.1, forward strand.
ACCCCATCAATCAGACCCCATCAATCAGACCCCCATCAATAAGACCCCATCAATCAGACCCCATCAATCAGATCCCCAACAATCAGACCCTAATCAATCAGACCCCATCAATCAGACCCCATCAATCAGATCCCCAACAATCAGATCCCCAACAATCAGACCCCATCAATCAGATCCCCATCAATCAGACCCCCATCAATAAGACCCCATCAATCAGACCCCATCAATCAGACCCCAATCAATCAGACCCCAATCAATCAGACCCCAATCAATCAGACCCCAATCAATCAGACCCCCATCAATAAGACCCCATCAATCAGACCCCATCAATCAGACCCCAATCAATCAGACCCCCATCAATCAGACCCCCAATCAATAAGACCCCATCAATAAGACCCCAATCAATCAGACCCCCATCAATAAGACCCCATCAATAAGACCCCATCAATCAGATCCCCAATAATCAGACCCTAATCAATAAGACCCCATCAATCAGATCCCCAATAATCAGACCCTAATCAATAAGACCCCATCATTCAGACCCCCAACAATCAAACCCTCAACAATCCGACCCCATCAATCAGGCGCCAACAATCAGACCACATCAATCAAACCCTCATCCATCAGACCCCCGACGATCAGACCCCATCAATCAAACCCTCATCCATCAGACCCCCAACGATCAGACCCCCAACAATCAGACCCCATCAATCAGACCCCATCAATCAGACCCCCATCAATCAGATCCCCAACAATCAGACCCCATCAATCAGACCCCCATCGATCAGACCCCCATCAATCAGACCCCATCAATCAGACCCTCATCAATCAGATACGATCAATCAGACCCCCATCAATGAGACCCCCATCAATCAGACCCCCATCAATCAGACCCCCATCAATCAGACCCCATCAATCAGACCCTAATCAATCAGACCCCCATCAATCAGACCCCCATCAATCAGACCCCCATCAATCAGACCCCCATCAATCAGACCCTAATCAATCAGACCCCCATCAATCAGACCCCCATCAATCAGACCCCCATCAATCAGACCCCCATCAATCAGACCCCCATCAATCAGACCCCCATCAATCAGACCCCCATCAATCAGACCCCCATCAATCAGACCCCCATCAATCAGACCCCCATCAATCAGACCCCCATCGGATAGTCTTGCTTACTGGTTTGCAATTCCCAGCCTTAAATAATGACGAATTCAGATGCCAGTAAAAATGGTGTCCCTTCATGTCCCTCCTTGTTTTCGCTTGTCTTCCCCAATGTAATCAATATGTCTTCTGGCCTTGAAGACATGGCTGCACCAGCTCCAACTATTGATGGGAGTCTGATTGATTCGGGTCTGATTGATGGGGGTCTGATTGATGGGAGTCTGATTGATGGGGTATGATTGATGGGGATCTGATTGATGGGGTCTGATTGATGGGAGTCTGATTGATGGGAGTCTGATTGATTAGGGTCTGATTGATGGGGATCTGATTGATGGGAGTCTGATTGATGGGGTATGATTGATGGGGATCTGATTGATGGGGTCTGATTGATGGGAGTCTGATTGATGGGAGTCTGATTGATTAGGGTCTGATTGACGGGGTCTGATTGATGGGGGTCTGATTGATGGGGATCTGATTGATGGGGTCTGATTGATGGGAGTCTGATTGATTAGGGTCTGATTGATGGGGATCTGATTGATGGGAGTCTGATTGATGGGGGTCTGATTGATTAGGGTCTGATTGATGGGGATCTGATTGATGGGAGTCTGATTGATGGGAGTCTGATTGATTAGGGTCTGATTGATGGGGATCTGATTGATGGGGTCTGATTGATGGGAGTCTGATTGATGGGAGTCTGATTGATTAGGGTCTGATTGATGGGGATCTGATTGATGGGGTCTGATTGATGGGAGTCTGATTGATGGGAGTCTGATTGATTCGGGTCTGATTGATGGGGGTCTGATTGATGGGGTCTGATTGATGGGGGTCTGATTGATGGGGTCTGATTGATGGGGTCTGATTGATGGGGTCTGATTGACGGGGTCTGATTGATGGGGTCTGATTGATGAGGGTCTGATTGATCGTATCTGATTGATGGGGGTCTGATTGATGGGGTCTGATTGATGGGGTCTGATTGATCGTATCTGATTGATGGGGGTCTGATTGATGGGGTCTGATTGATGGGGGTCTGATTGATTGGGGTCTGATTGATGGGGTCTGATTGATGGGGGTCTGATTGATGGGGGTCTGATTGATTGGGGTCTGATTGATGGGGGTCTGATTGATGGGGGTCTGATTGATGGGGGTCTGATTGATGGGGTCTCATTGATGGAGAACCCTAAATCTGCTGTTTCAACTTCCTGGATTGCTCAGCCTAACATTTTGGATGGTCCCAGAATTACATACAATGTGCAACACAGAAACAGGCCATTCGGCCCAACTGGTCCATGCTGGTGTTTAGGCTCCACACGAGCCTCTCCCTCCCTACTCCATCTCATCCTATCACCATATCCTTCTACTCCTTTCTCCCTCATGTGTTTATCGAGCTTCCCCTTAAATCCATCTCCGCTATTCCCCTCGACCACTCCATGTGGGAGCGAGTTCCACATTCTCACCGCTCTCTGGGTAAAGAAGTTTTTCCTGAATTCCCGATTGGATTTATTAGTGACTGTCTTCTTTTGACGACCCTGAGTTCTGGTCTCGCCCACAAGTGGAAACATCTTCTCTCTGTCTACCCTATCGAACCCTTTCATAATCTTAAAGCCCTCTTTCAGGTCACCCCTCAGCCTTCTATTTTCTAGAGAAAAAAGCCCCAGCCTGTTTGGTCTTTCCTGATAAGTATATCCTCTCAGTTCTGGTATCACCCTTGTAAATCTTCTTTGCACCTTCTCCAGTGCCTCTGTATCCTTTTTATAATATGGAGACCAGAACTGTTCACAGTATTCCAAGTGTGGTCTAACCAAGGTTCTTTTCAAGTTTATCATAACTTCTCTGCTTTTCAATTCTATCCCTCTAGAAATGAACCCCAGTGCTTGATTTGCCCTTTTTATGGCCTTATTAACCTGTGTCGCTACTTCTAGTGATTTGTGTGTCTGTACCCCCAGATCCCTCTAGTCCTCTACCCCGTTTAGACTCTTATTATCCAAGCAATATGAGGCCTCCTTATTCTTCCTACCAAAATGCACCACCTCACATTCATCGATATTGAAATTCATTTACCAATTACACGCCCATTCTGCAAGTTTATTCATGTCTTCCTGTATTGTGTCGCATTCTTCCTTTGTATTAACTGCACCCCCTCAATTTGGTGTCATCTGCAAATTTTGAAACTGTACTTCTGATTCCAGAGTGCAGAGGACACAGATCTGGAATGCGCTGCCTGAAAGAGTGGAGGAATCAGATTCAGTCATAACTTTCAAAAGGGAAGTGGCTAAATACTCGAAGGGGAGAAAATTGCAGGGCTACGGGGCAAGGACGTGGGACTAATTGGCTCTTTCAAAGAGCCGGCACAGGCACAATGGGCTGAATGGCCTCCTCCTGTGCGGTACGATTATATAGTTCTCTCAACTGCCCCCAGCTCGTGTCTCTGAGTGATCAGAACTGGGCGCAGTACTCAGGGTGCAGCCTGGTTAGTGTCCAATTTAAGCATCACCTCCTCTCACTTGTCCTCCACACTCTTGTCTAGTGTTCAGCAACCTACTGAGTTTATCGATTGCTGCTCTGCATTTGGTTGCACATGTTCAAACTGACTAAGACTCTTGGGCCACTTTCAGCCTTGTCCGTGGCTCGTTCAACACCCTTCATGGACTGATTTGTTGCTTACTTTTTTCTTCCTGGAACTGCCAATTTACACATTTTGCCCACACATTACGGAATCAACTCTTGCCCCAGTTTAGTATCAACCGTGCGTGCACATAACCAATTCACATCGAGTATCTGAATCCAGATTGTTGACTTCGATGAGAAACAAGCCTGGCTCCAATACAAATCCCCAGGGCAGCCCACTCAGTACACGTCCCATCCCCAACCCTGGCACAAACATAGGGACAAGACTTATCCCTTTGATGCAGTACCTTTACTTTCAAAGTATCTGTATCCTCTTCAGGGATTCAATTGACTTTGCATCTATGGCCTTCAGTGGCAGGAAGTTCCAGCTTCTCAAAACTTTGCGCAGAGTTTCCTGGGTTGACTTTTAACTGTAATCCTAGGATGGCGTCCCATTGTTCAGGATTCCCGACTCATGGGAAGAGCGACTCCCAATCTTTTAACTGTAATCCTAGGATGGCGTCCCCTTGTTCGGGATTCCCGACTCATGTGAAGAGCGACTCCCAATCTGCCCTTGTCAGTTTGGGTCATGACTTTAAACAGCTCAGTCAGATTGCCCTTTAACCTCCTCAACTCGAAGCACTGAATCAGCTCAAGGCGACTGCTCTGGGTGTTGTCAGAGGCCAGTGAGACTGCTGGAATGCTGACTCGAGAACAGAGTTTGTGGAATCACGATAAGAGGGAATGAACAAAGCAGAAATAAAGGTAAAGGTACCAGCCTCAGGCCTGACAGCCCCAGGATCACCGCTGAGGGACAAAGTACCTGGGGGCTGAATTTAATTTCCTCCTTGTGCAGAATGATGGCAATCTGCTCGGTAGCTAATTTTCATCAGCATTTCCCAATGTAGCTGTTTGTGGCTTTCAAATAAACACAACCCAAAATAAATAAAAAATATTTATCTTCTTAAATACATTTGGAATATAAATATTAAAGTTACAAACGCTTTTACTTTCTAAATGAATAAATCTTATTCTTCCTCCTCCGCCTTTCTGTCCAGCGAGGAAGAATCGACGGCCACCTCTTCGTAATCCTTCTCGAGTGAGGCCAGGTCCTCCCGTGCGTCCTGGAACTCCCCTTCCTCCAGCCCCTCCCCCACGTACCAGTGGACAAAGGCCCGCTTGGCGTACATCTTATCGAATTTGAGGTCTAGTCGGGCCCAAGCCAAGGAAATGGCGGTGGTGTTGCTCAGCATGCAGACGGCACGCTGCACCTTTGCCAGATCGCCCCCTGGCACCACCGTCGGGGGCTGGTAGTTGATGCCAACCTGTGGGAAGGAGAAAGAAAAATGTTACTTCAGTTGGATTTTCTAAAAAAAATATTCATTTTTGGGATGTGGACATTGCTGGCAAAGATGGAATTTATTGCCCATCCCTAATTGCCCCTTGAGAAGGTGGTGGTGAGCCGCCTTCTTGAACCGCTGCAGTCCGTGTGGTGAAGGTTCTCCCACAGTGCTGTTAGGGAGGGAGTTCCAGGATTTTGACCCAGCGACGATGAAGGAACGGCGATATATTTCCAAGTGGGGATGGTGTGTGACTTGGAGGGGAACGTGCAGGTGGTGTTGTTCCCATGTACCTGCTGCCCTTGTCCTTCTAGGTGGTAGAGGTCGCGGGTTTGGGAGGTGCTGTCGAAGAAGCCTTGGCGAGTTGCTGCAGTGCATCCTGTGGATGGTCCACACTGCAGCCACTGTGCGCCGGTGGTGAAGGGAGTGAATGTTTTGCATGGTGGATGGGGTGCCAATCAAGCGGGCTGCTTTGTCCTGGATGGCGTCGAGCTTCTTGAGTGTTGTTGGAGCTGCACTCATCCAGGCAAGTGGACAGTATTCCATCACACTCCTGACTCGTCTTATCTGATTTAATACGCATAAAAGTGAACTAGATTGAGAATCATGCTTTGTTTTCTGTATGTGGTCACCTCACACAGGTCGGGCACTAATTATATGAACCAACGTTGTGCGAGCAGGACTGACATGGTTTCGATGTGTCTGTGGGTAGACTGAGCATCATTGGAGAATGCGATTTGTTTCTTCAGGGACACCAGTGGAAAGAAGCTGTGACAATGTGATGACGATCACATGCCCATTGGCTCGAGCGAGACTGGATGAAGTAAATTAATGACACCTAAAAACCCATCAAATGGAATGTGTTTGATAAATGTCTTTCTGCTGAATGATTGGATTGACAGATATAACCAGAGTCACACAGCATGTACCTTGTTGGGCTTTATATGTGGGCTTCATATGAGGGCACTTCAGAACAAGGCGGCTGATAGACAGGGAAGGACATTGCATGGAGCCGACCAGACGTGGTCATTATTAATCCTGATAGTTTATGGCCAGAGTTCGTTAGATTGTGGATCTTACTCTATAACTAGAATATTGTTAGATTGTGGATCTAACTCTGCAACTGGAATATTGTTAGATTGTGGATCTTACTCTATAACTGGAATAATGTTAGATTGTGGATCTTACTCTATCACTGGAATATTGTCAGATTGTGGATCTTACTCTGTAACTGGAATATTGTTAGATTGTGGATCTTACTCAATCACTGGAATATTGTCAGATTGTGGATCTTACTCTATAACTGGAATATTGTTAGATTGTGGATCTTACTCTATAACTGGAATATTGTTAGATTGTGGATCTTACTCTGTAACTGGAATATTGTTAGATTGTGGATCTTACTCAATCACTGGAATATTGTCAGATTGTGGATCTTACTCAATCACTGGAATATTGTTAGATTGTGGATCTTACTCAATCACTGGAATATTGTTAGATTGTGGATCTTACTCTTTCACTGGAATATTGTTAGATTGTGGATCTTACTCTATAACTGGAATATTGTTAGATTGTGGATCTTACTCTATAACTGGAATATTGTTAGATTGTGGATCTTACTCTGTAACTGGAATATTGTTAGATTGTGGATCTTACTCAATCACTGGAATATTGTCAGATTGTGGATCTTACTCTACAACTGGAATATTGTTAGATTGTGGATCTTACTCAATCACTGGAATATTGTCAGATTGTGGATCTTACTCTATCACTGGAATATTGTTAGATTGTGGATCTTACTCTATAACTGGAATATTGTTAGATTGTGGATCTGACTCAATCACTGGAATATTGTTAGATTGTGGATCTTACTCTATAACTGGAATATTGTTAGATTGTGGATCTTACTCTGTAACTGGAATATTGTTAGATTGTGGATCTTACTCTATCACTGGAATATTGTTAGATTGTGGATCTTACTCTATAACTGGAATATTGTTAGATTGTGGATCTTACTCAATCACTGGAATATTGTTAGATTGTGGATCTTACTCTATAACTGGAATATTGTTAGATTGTGGATCTTACTCAATCACTGGAATATTGTTAGATTGTGGATCTTACTCAATCACTGGAATATTGTTAGATTGTGGATCTTACTCAATCACTGGAATATTGTTAGATTGTGGATCCTACTCTGTAACTTGAATATTGTTAGATTGTGGATCTTACTCTATCACTGGAATATTGTCAGATTGTGGATGTTACTCTATAACTGGAATATTGTTAGATTGTGGATCTTACTCTGTAACTGGAATATTGTTCGATTGTGGATCTTACTCAATCACTGGAATATTGTTAGATTGTGGATCTTACTCAATCACTGGAATATTGTTAGATTGTGGATCTTACTCTGTAACTGGAATATTGTTAGATTGTGGATCTTACTCTATAACTGGAATATTGTTAGATTGTGGATCTTACTCGATCACTGGAATATTGTTAGATTGTGGATCTTACTCAATCACTGGAATATTGTTAGATTGTGGATCTTACTCAATCACTGGAATATTGTTAGATTGTGGATCTTACTCTATAACTGGAATATTGTTCGATTGTGGATCTTACTCAATCACTGGAATATTGTTAGATTGTGGATCTTACTCTATAACTGGAATATTGTTAGATTGTGGATCTTACTCTATAACTGGAATATTGTTAGATTGTGGATCTTACTCAATCACTGGAATATTGTTAGATTGTGGATCTTACTCAATCACTGGAATATTGTTAGATTGTGGATCTTACTCAATCACTGGAATATTGTTAGATTGTGGATCTTACTCTATAACTGGAATATTGTTAGATTGTGGATCTTACTCTATAACTGGAATATTGTTAGATTGTGGATCTTACTCTATAACTGGAATATTGTTAGATTGTGGATCTTACTCAATCACTGGAATATTGTGAGATTGTGGATCTTACTCTATCACTGGAATATTGTTAGATTGTGGATCTTACTCGATCACTGGAATATTGTTAGATGGTGGATCTTACTCAATCACTGGAATATTGTTAGATTGTGGATCTTACTCAATCACTGGAATATTGTTAGATTGTGGATCTTACTCAATCACTGGAATATTGTTAGATTGTGGATCTTACTCTGTAACTGGAATATTGTCAGATTGTGGATGTTACTCTATCACTCGAATATTGTTAGATTGTGGATCTTACTCTATAACTGGAATATTGTTAGATTGTGGATCTTACTCGAAAACTGGAATATTGTTAGATTGTGGATCTTACTCTATCACTGGAATATTGTTCGATTGTGGATCTTACTCTGTAACTGGAATATTGTTGGATTGTGGATCTTACTCAATCACTGGAATATTGTTAGATTGTGGATCTTACTCAATCACTGGAATATTGTGAGATTGTGGATCTTACTCAATCACTAGAATATTGTTAGATTGTGGATCTTACTCAATCACTGGAATATTGTTAGATTGTGGATCTTACTCTATAACTGGAATATTGTTGGATTGTGGATCTTACTCAATCACTGGAATATTGTTAGATTGTGGATCTTACTCTGTAACTGGAATATTGTGAGATTGTGGATCTTACTCTGTAACTGGAATATTGTTAGATTGTGGATCTTACTCGATCACTGGAATATTGTTAGATTGTGGATCTTACTCTGTAACTGGAATATTGTTAGATTGTGGATCTTACTCGATCACTGGAATATTGTTAGATTGTGGATCTTACTCTGTAACTGGAATATTGTTAGATTGTGGATCTTACTCTGTAACTGGAATATTGTTAGATTGTGGATCTTACTCAATCACTGGAATATTGTGAGATTGTGGATCTTACTCTACCACTGGAATATTGTTAGATTGTGGATCTTACTCGATCACTGGAATATTGTTAGATTGTGGATCTTACTCTATAACTGGAATATTGTTAGATTGTGGATCTTACTCTGTAACTGGAATATTGTTAGATTGTGGATCTTACTCAATCACTGGAATATTGTGAGATTGTGGATCTTACTCAATCACTAGAATATTGTGAGATTGTGGATCTTACTCAATCACTAGAATATTGTTAGATTGTGGATCTTACTCAATCACTGGAATATTGTTAGATTGTGGATCTTACTCTATAACTGGAATATTGTTGGATTGTGGATCTTACTCTGTAACTGGAATATTGTGAGATTGTGGATCTTACTCTGTAACTGGAATATTGTTAGATTGTGGATCTTACTCGATCACTGGAATATTGTTAGATTGTGGATCTTACTCTGTAACTGGAATATTGTTAGATTGTGGATCTTACTCGATCACTGGAATATTGTTAGATTGTGGATCTTACTCTGTAACTGGAATATTGTTAGATTGTGGATCTTACTCTGTAACTGGAATATTGTTAGATTGTGGATCTTACTCAATCACTGGAATATTGTGAGATTGTGGATCTTACTCTACCACTGGAATATTGTTAGATTGTGGATCTTACTCGATCACTGGAATATTGTTAGATTGTGGATCTTACTCTATAACTGGAATATTGTTAGATTGTGGATCTTACTCTGTAACTGGAATATTGTTAGATTGTGGATCTTACTCAATCACTGGAATATTGTTAGATTGTGGATCTTACTCTGTAACTGGAATATTGTTAGATTGTGGATCTTACTCTATCACTGGAATATTGTTAGATTGTGGATCTTACTCAATCACTGGAATATTGTTAGATTGTGGATCTTACTCTATCACTGGAATATTGTTAGATTGTGGATCTTACTCAATCACTGGAATATTGTTAGATTGTGGATCTTACTCAATCACTGGAATATTGTTAGATTGTGGATCTTACTCAATCACTGGAATATTGTTAGATTGTGGATCCTACTCTGTAACTTGAATATTGTTAGATTGTGGATCTTACTCTATAACTGGAATATTGTTAGATTGTGGATCTTACTCTATAACTGGAATATTGTTGGATTGTGGATCTTACTCTGTAACTGGAATATTGTTAGATTGTGGATCTTACTCAATCACTGGAATATTGTTAGATTGTGGATCTTACTCTGCAACTGGAATATTGTTAAATTGTGGATCTTACTCTGTAACTGGAATATTGTTAGATTGTGGATCTTACTCTATAAATGGAATATTGTTAGATTGTGGATCTTGCTCAATCACTGGAATATTGTTAGATTGTGGATCTTACTCTAAAACTAGAATATTGTTAGATTGTGGATCTTACTCAATCACTGGAATATTGTTAGATTGTGGATCTTACTCTGTAACTGGAATATTGTTAGATTGTGGATCTTACTCTGTAACTGGAATATTGTTAGATTGTGGATCTTACTCTGTAACTGGAATATTGTTAGATTGTGGATCTTACTCTATCACTGGAATATTGTTAGATTGTGGATCTTACTCGATAACTGGAATATTGTTAGATTGTGGATCTTACTCTGTAACTGGAATATTGTTCGATTGTGGATCTTACTCTACAACTGGAATATTGTTAGATTGTGGATCTTACTCTATAACTGGAATATTGTCAGATTGTGGATCTTACTCTGTAACTGGAATATTGTTAGATTGTGGATCTTACTCAATCACTGGAATATTGTTAGATTGTGGATCTTACTCTGTAACTGGAATATTGTTAGATTGTGGATCTTACTCTATAACTGGAATATTGTTAGATTGTGGATCTTACTCTATAACTGGAATATTGTTAGATTGTGGATCTTACTCTGTAACTGGAATATTGTGAGATTGTGGATCTTACTCTGTAACTGGAATATTGTTAGATTTTGGATCTTATATGTAACTGGAATATTGTTAGATTGTGGATCTTACTCCATAACTGGAATATTGTGAGATTGTGGATCTTACTCAATCACTGGAATATTGTTAGATTGTGGAACTTACTCTATAACTGGAATATTGTTAGATTGTGGATCTTACTCCATAACTGTCCATCCTACACACCATTTCATTTTACTATATACTGAGAGACTGTCCATCCCACACACCATTTCATTTTACTATATACTGAGAGACTGTCCATCCTACACACCATTTCATTTTACTATATACTGAGAGACTGTCCATCCCACACACCATTTCATTTTACTATATACTGAGGGACTGTCCATCCCACACACCATTTCATTTTACGATATACTGAGAGACTGTCCATCCCACACACCATTTCATTTTACTATATACTGAGAGACTGTCCATCCTCAACACCATTTCATTTTACTATATCCTGAGGGACTGTCCATCCGACACACCATTTCATTTTACTATTTCCTGAGAGACTGTCCATCCTACACACCATTTCATTTTACTATATACTGAGAGACTGTCCATCCTACACACCATTTCATTTTACTATATACTGAGAGACTGTCCATCCTCAACACCATTTCATTTTACTATATCCTGAGGGACTGTCCATCCGACACACCATTTCATTTTACTATTTCCTGAGAGACTGTCCATCCTACACACCATTTCATTTTACGATATACTGAGGGACTGTCCATCCTACACACCATTTCATTTTACTATATACTGAGGGACTGTCCATCCTACACACCATTTCATTTTACAATACACTGAGAGACTATCCATCCTACACACCATTTCATTTTACTATATACTGAGAGACTGTCCATCCCACACACCATTTCATTTTACAATACACTGAGAGACTGTCCATCCTACACACCATTTCATTTTACAATACACTGAGAGACTATCCATCCTACACACCATTTCATTTTACTATATACTGAGAGACTGTCCATCCTACACACCATTTCATTTTACAATATACTGAGAGACTGTCCATCCTACACACCATTTCATTTTACGATATACTGAGAGACTGTCCATCCCACACACCATTTCATTTCACTATATACTGAGAGACTGTCCATCCGACACACCATTTCATTTGACTCGAAACTGAGGGAATGTCCATCCTACACACCATTTCATTTTACTGTATACTGAGAGACTGTCCATCCTGCACACCATTTCATTTTACTATATACTGAGAGACTGTCCATCCCACACACCATTTCATTTTACTATATGCTGAGAGACTGTCCATCCGACACACCATTTCATTTTACTATATGCTGAGAGACTGTCCATCTAACACACCATTTCATTTTACTATATGCTGAGAGACTGTCCATCCTACACACCATTTCATTTTACGATATACTGAGGGACTGTTCATCCGACACACCATTTCATTTTACTATTTCCTGAGAGACTGTCCATCCAACACACCATTTCATTTTACTATATACTGAGGGACTGTCCATCCTACACACCATTTCATTTTACTATATACTGAGGGACTGTCCATCCTACACACCATTTCATTTTACTATATACTGAGGGACTGTTCATCCGACACACCATTTCATTTTACTATTTCCTGAGAGACTGTCCATCCTACACACCATTTCATTTTACGATATACTGAGAGACTGTCCATCCGACACACCATTTCATTTTACAATACACTGAGAGACTATCCATCCTACACACCATTTCATTTTACTATTTCCTGAGAGACTGTCCATCCTGCACACCATTTCATTTTACTATATACTGAGAGACTATCCATCCTACACACCATTTCATTTTACTATATACTGAGAGACTGTCCATCCGACACACAATTTCATTTTACGATAGACTGAGAGACTGTCCATCCCACACACCATTTCATTTTACTGGATACTGAGAGACTGTCCATCCTACACATCATTTCATTTTACAATACACTGAGAGACTGTCCATCACACACACCATTTCATTTTACTATATACTGAGAGACTGTCCATCCTACACACCATTTCATTTTACTATATACTGAGAGACTGTCCATCCTACACACCATTTCATTTTACTATACACTGAGGGACTGTCCATCCCACACACCATTTCATTTTACGATATACTGAGAGACTGTCCATCCTACACACCATTTCATTTTACTATATACTGAGAGACTGTCCATCCAACACACCATTTCATTTTACTATACACTGAGAGACTGTCCATCCTGCACACCATTTCATTTTACGATATACTGAGGGACTGTCCATCCCACACACCATTTCATTTTACTATATACTGAGAGACTGTCCATCCCGCACACCATTTCATTTTACTATATACTGAGAGACTGTCCATCCCGCACACCATTTCATTTTACTATATACTGAGAGACTGTCCATCCCGCACACCATTTCATTTTACTATATACTGAGAGACTGTCCATCCCGCACACCATTTCATTTTACTATATACTGAGAGACTATCCATCCTACACACCATTTCATTTTACAATACACTGAGAGACTATCCATCCGACACACCATTTCATTTTACTATATACTGAGGGACTGTCCATCCTACACACCATTTCATTTCACTATATACTGAGAGACTGTCCATCCTACACACCATTTCATTTTACGATATACTGAGAGACTGTCCATCCCACACACCATTTCATTTTACTGTATACTGAGAGACTGTCCATCCTACACACCATTTCATTTCACAATATACTGAGAGACTGTCCATCCTACACACCATTTCATTTTACGATATACTGAGAGACTGTCCATCCCACACACCATTTCATTTTACTGTATACTGAGAGACTGTCCATCCTACACACCATTTCATTTTACAATATACTGAGAGACTGTCCATCCTACACACCATTTCATTTTACGATATACTGAGGGACTGTCCATCCCACACACCATTTCATTTTACTGTATACTGAGAGACTGTCCATCCTACACACCATTTCATTTTACAATATACTGAGAGACTGTCCATCCTACACACCATTTCATTTTACTATATACTGAGAGACTGTCCATCCTACACACCATTTCATTTTACTATATACTGAGGGAATGTCCATCCGACACACCATTTCATTTTACTATATACTGAGAGACTGTCCATCCTACACACCATTTCATTTTACAATACACTGAGAGACTGTCCATCCTACACACCATTTCATTTTACAATACACTGAAAGACTGTCCATCCTACACACCATTTCATTTGACGATATACTGAGAGACTGTCCATCCTGCACACCATTTCATTTTACTATATACTGAGGGACTGTCCATCCTACACACCATTTCATTTTACAATACACTGAGAGACTGTCCATCCGACACACCATTTCATTTTACTATATACTGAGGGACTGTCCATCCTACACACCATTTCATTTTACTATATACTGAGGGACTGTCCATCCAACACACCATTTCATTTTACAATACACTGAGAGACTGTCCATCCTGCACACCATTTCATTTTACTATATACTGAGGGACTGTCCATCCTACACACCATTTCATTTTACAATACACTGAGAGACTGTCCATCCGACACACCATTTCATTTTACTATATACTGAGGGACTGTCCATCCTACACACCATTTCATTTTACTATATACTGAGGGACTGTCCATCCTACACACCATTTCATTTTACTATATACTGAGGGACTGTCCATCCAACACACCATTTCATTTTACTATATACTGAGGGACTGTCCATCCTACACACCATTTCATTTTACTATATACTGAGGGACTGTCCATCCTACACACCATTTCATTTTACTATATACTGAGGGACTGTCCATCCTACACACCATTTCATTTTACTATATACTGAGGGACTGTCCATCCTACACACCATTTCATTTTACTATATACTGAGAGACTGTCCATCCCACACACCATTTCATTTTACTATATACTGAGGGACTGTCCATCCTACACACCATTTCATTTTACTATATACTGAGGGAATGTCCATCCTACACACCATTTCATTTTACTATATACTGAGAGACTGTCCATCCTACACACCATTTCATTTTACAATACACTGAGAGACTGTCCATCCTACACACCATTTCATTTTACAATACACTGAGAGACTGTCCATCCAACACACCATTTCATTTTACAATACACTGAAAGACTGTCCATCCTACACACCATTTCATTTGACGATATACTGAGAGACTGTCCATCCTGCACACCATTTCATTTTACTATATACTGAGGGACTGTCCATCCTACACACCATTTCATTTTACAATACACTGAGAGACTGTCCATCCGACACACCATTTCATTTTACTATATACTGAGGGACTGTCCATCCTACACACCATTTCATTTTACTATATACTGAGGGACTGTCCATCCAACACACCATTTCATTTTACAATACACTGAGAGACTGTCCATCCTGCACACCATTTCATTTTACTATATACTGAGGGACTGTCCATCCTACACACCATTTCATTTTACAATACACTGAGAGACTGTCCATCCGACACACCATTTCATTTTACTATATACTGAGGGACTGTCCATCCTACACACCATTTCATTTTACTATATACTGAGGGACTGTCCATCCAACACACCATTTCATTTTACAATATACTGAGAGACTGTCCATCCTACACACCATTTCATTTTACGATATACTGAGGGACTGTCCATCCGACACACCATTTCATTTTACTATATACTGAGGGACTGTCCATCCTACACACCATTTCATTTTACTATATACTGAGGGACTGTCCATCCTACACACCATTTCATTTTACTATATACTGAGGGACTGTCCATCCGACACACCATTTCATTTTACTATATACTGAGGGACTGTCCATCCTACACACCATTTCATTTTACTATATACTGAGGGACTGTCCATCCTACACACCATTTCATTTTACGATATACTGAGAGACTGTCCATCCCGCACACCTTTTCATTTTACTATATACTGAGAGACTGTCCATCCAACACACCATTTCATTTTACAATACACTGAGAGACTGTCCATCCAACACACCATTTCATTTTACTATATACTGAGAGACTGTCCATCCGACACACCATTTCATTTTACTATATACTGAGGGACTGTCCATCCAACACACCATTTCATTTTACAATACACTGAGAGACTGTCCATCCAACACACCATTTCATTTTACTATATACTGAGAGACTGTCCATCCGACACACCATTTCATTTTACTATATACTGAGAGACTGTCCATCCTACACACCATTTCATTTTACTATATACTGAGAGACTGTCCATCCTGCACACCATTTCATTTTACGACATACTGAGAGACTGTCCATCCCACACACCATTTCATTTTACGATATACTGAGAGACTGTCCATCCCGCACACCATTTCATTTTACTATATACTGAGAGACTGTCCATCCTACACACCATTTCATTTTACTATATACTGAGAGACTGTCCATCCCGCACACCATTTCATTTTACGATATACTGAGAGACTGTCCATCCCACACACCATTTCATTTTAGTGTATACTGAGAGACTGTCCATCCTGCACACCATTTCATTTTACTATATACTGAGAGACTGTCCATCCTGCACACCATTTCATTTTACTATACACTGAGAGACTGTCCATCCTGCACACCATTTCATTTTACTATATACTGAGAGACTGTCCATCCGACACACCATTTCATTTTACGAGAAACTGAGGGAATGTCCATCCAACACACCATTTCATTTTACTATATACTGAGAGACTGTCCATCCTGCACACCATTTCATTTTACTATATACTGAGAGACTGTCCATCCTGCACACCATTTCATTTTACTATATACTGAGGGACTGTCCATCCTACACACCATTTCATTTTACTATACACTGAGAGACTGTCCATCCTGCACACCATTTCATTTTACGATACACTGAGAGACTGTCCATCCTACACACCATTTCATTTTACGATATACTGAGAGACTGTCCATCCTACACACCATTTCATTTTACTCTCTACTGAGGGACTGTCCATCCTACACACCATTTCATTTTACTATATACTGAGGGACTGTCCATCCCACACACCATTTCATTTTACGAGAAACTGAGGGAATGTCCATCCAACACACCATTTCATTTTACTATACACTGAGAGACTGTCCATCCTACACACCATTTCATTTTACTATATACTGAGGGACTGTCCATCCCACACACCATTTCATTTTACTATATACTGAGAGACTGTCCATCCAACACACCATTTCATTTTACTATATACTGAGAGACTGTCCATCCTGCACACCATTTCATTTTACTATATACTGAGGGACTGTCCATCCTACACACCATTTCATTTTACGATACACTGAGAGACTGTCCATCCTGCACACCATTTCATTTTACGATACACTGAGAGACTGTCCATCCTACACACCATTTCATTTTACTCTCTACTGAGGGACTGTCCATCCTACACACCATTTCATTTTACTATATACTGAGAGACTGTCCATCCTACACACCATTTCATTTTACGAAATACTGAGAGACTGTCCATCCGACACACCATTTCATTTTACTATATACTGAGGGACTGTCCATCCGACACACCATTTCATTTTACTCTCTACTGAGGGACTGTCCATCCTACACACCATTTCATTTTACTATATACTGAGAGACTGTCCATCCTACACACCATTTCATTTTACGAAATACTGAGAGACTGTCCATCCGACACACCATTTCATTTTACTATATACTGAGGGACTGTCCATCCGACACACCATTTCATTTCACTATGTCCTGAGAGACTGTCCATCCTGCACACCATTTCATTTCACTACATACTGAGAGACTGTCCATCCTGCAAACCATTTCATTTTACTATATACTGAGAGACTGTCCATCCTGCACAACATTTCATTTTACTGTATGCTGAGGGACTGTCCATCCCACACACCATTTCATTTCACTATATACTGAGAGACTGTCCATCCGACACACCATTTCATTTGACTCGAAACTGAGGGAATGTCCATCCGACACACCATTTCATTTTACTATATACTGAGAGACTGTCCATCCTACACACCATTTCATTTTACTATATGCTGAGAGACTGTCCATCCGACACACCATTTCATTTTACTATATGCTGAGAGACTGTCCATCCTACACACCATTTCATTTTACTATATACTGAGAGACTGTCCATCCGACACACCATTTCATTTTACTATATGCTGAGAGACTGTCCATCCTACACACCATTTCATTTTACTATATACTGAGAGACTGTCCATCCGACACACCATTTCATTTTACTATATGCTGAGAGACTGTCCATCCTACACACCATTTCATTTTACTATATACTGAGAGACTGTCCATCCGACACACCATTTCATTTTACTATATGCTGAGAGACTGTCCATCCTACACACCATTTCATTTTACTATATACTGAGAGACTGTCCATCCTACACACCATTTCATTTTACTGTATACTGAGAGACTGTCCATCCGACACACCATTTCATTTTACCATATACTGAGGGACTGTTCATCCGACACACCATTTCATTTTACTATTTCCTGAGAGACTGTCCATCCGACACACCATTTCATTTTACTATATACTGAGGGACTGTCCATCTAACGCACCATTTCATTTTACTATATACTGAGGGACTGTTCATCCGACACACCATTTCATTTTACTATTTCCTGAGAGACTGTCCATCCTACACACCATTTCATTTTACGATATACTGAGAGACTGTCCATCCTGCACATCATTTCATTTTACGATAGACTGAGAGACTGTCCATCCCACACACCATTTCATTTTACTGGATACTGAGAGACTGTCCATCCTGCACACCATTTCATTTTACAATATACTGAGAGACTGTCCATCCTACACACCATTTCATTTTACAATACACTGAGAGACTGTCCATCCTACACACCATTTCATTTTACTATATACTGAGAGACTGTCCATCCTACACACCATTTCATTTTACAATACACTGAGGGACTGTCCATCCTACACACCATTTCATTTTACTATATACTGAGAGACTGTCCATCCGACACACCATTTCATTTTACTATATACTGAGAGACTGTCCATCCTACACACCATTTCATTTTACTATATACTGAGAGACTGTCCATCCTGCACACCATTTCATTTTACAATACACTGAGAGACTGTCCATCCTACACACCATTTCATTTTACGGTATACTGAGAGACTGTCCATCCCACACACCATTTCATTTTACTATATACTGAGGGACTGTCCATCCTGCACACCATTTCATTTTACAATACACTGAGAGACTGTCCATCCTACACACCATTTCATTTTACGGTATACTGAGAGACTGTCCATCCCACACACCATTTCATTTTACTATATACTGAGAGACTGTCCATCCTGCACACCATTTCATTTTACGACATACTGAGAGACTGTCCATCCCACACACCATTTCATTTTACGATATACTGAGAGACTGTCCATCCCGCACAACTTTTCATTTTACTATATACTGAGAGACTGTCCATCCCGCACACCATTTCATTTTACTATATACTGAGAGACTGTCCATCCTCAACACCATTTCATTTTACTATATACTGAGGGACTGTCCATCCAACACACCATTTCATTTTACTATTTCCTGAGAGACTGTCCATCCGACACACCATTTCATTTTACTATATACTGAGAGACTGTCCATCCTACACACCATTTCATTTTACTATATACTGAGAGACTGTCCATCCTACACACCATTTCATTTTACAATACACTGAGAGACTGTCCATCCTACACACCATTTCATTTTACAATACACTGAGAGACTGTCCATCCAACACACCATTTCATTTTACTATATACTGAGAGACTGTCCATCCTACACACCATTTCATTTTACTATATACTGAGAGACTGTCCATCCTACACACCATTTCATTTTACTATATACTGAGAGACTGTCCATCCTACACACCATTTCATTTTACAATACACTGAGAGACTGTCCATCCTACACACCATTTCATTTTACAATACACTGAGAGACTGTCCATCCAACACACCATTTCATTTTACAATACACTGAAAGACTGTCCATCCTACACACCATTTCATTTTACGATATACTGAGAGACTGTCCATCCTGCACACCATTTCATTTTACGATATACTGAGGGACTGTCCATCCTACACACCATTTCATTTTACTATATACTGAGAGACTGTCCATCCCACACACCATTTCATTTTACAATACACTGAGAGACTGTCCATCCTACACACCATTTCATTTTACTGTATACTGAGGGACTGTCCATCCAACACACCATTTCATTTTACTGTATACTGAGGGACTGTCCATCCTACACACCATTTCATTTTACTGTATACTGAGAGACTGTCCATCCCACACACCATTTCATTTTACTATATACTGAGAGACTGTCCATCCGACACACCATTTCATTTTACTATATACTGAGAGACAGTCCATCCTACACACCATTTCATTTTACTATATACTGAGGGACTGTCCATCCTACACACCATTTCATTTTACAATATACTGAGAGACTGTCCATCCTGCACACCATTTCATTTTACTATATACTGAGGGACTGTCCATCCTACACACCATTTCATTTTACTATATACTGAGGGACTGTCCATCCTACACACCATTTCATTTTACTATATACTGAGAGACTGTCCATCCTGCACACCATTTCATTTTACTATATACTGAGAGACTGTCCATCCTACACACCATTTCATTTTACTATATACTGAGGGACTGTCCATCCTACACACCATTTCATTTTACTATATACTGAGGGACTGTCCATCCTACACACCATTTCATTTTACTATATACTGAGAGACTGTCCATCCTGCACACCATTTCATTTTACTATATACTGAGAGACTGTCCATCCTACACACCATTTCATTTTACTATATACTGAGGGACTGTCCATCCTACACACCATTTCATTTTACTATATACTGAGAGACTGTCCATCCGACACACCATTTCATTTTACTATCTCCTGAGAGACTGTCCATCCTACACACCATTTCATTTTACTATATACTGAGGGACTGTCCATCCAACACACCATTTCATTTTACTATATACTGAGGGACTGTCCATCCGACACACCATTTCATTTTACTATATACTGAGAGACTGTCCATCCTACACACCATTTCATTTTACTATATACTGAGAGACTGTCCATCCTACACACCATTTCATTTTACTATATACTGAGAGACTGTCCATCCTACACATCATTTCATTTTACTATATACTGAGAGACTGTCCATCCTACACACCATTTCATTTTACTATATACTGAGAGACTGTCCATCCTACACACCATTTCATTTTACTATATACTGAGAGACTGTCCATCCTGCACACCATTTCATTTTACTATATACTGAGAGACTGTCCATCCTACACACCATTTCATTTTACTATATACTGAGAGACTGTCCATCCTACACATCATTTCATTTTACTATATACTGAGAGACTGTCCATCCTACACACCATTTCATTTTACTATATACTGAGAGACTGTCCATCCCACACATCATTTCATTTTACTATATACTGAGAGACTGTCCATCCTACACACCATTTCATTTTACTATATACTGAGAGACTGTCCATCCAACACACCATTTCATTTTACTATATACTGAGAGACTGTCCATCCTGCACACCATTTCATTTTACTATATACTGAGAGACTGTCCATCCTACACACCATTTCATTTTACGATATACTGAGGGACTGTCCATCCTGCACACCATTTCATTTTACTATATACTGAGAGACTGTCCATCTGACACACCATTTCATTTTACAATACACTGAGAGACTGTCCATCCCACACACCATTTCATTTTACTATATACTGAGAGACTGTCCATCCAACACACCATTTCATTTTACAATACACTGAGAGACTGTCCATCCTACACACCATTTCATTTTACGATATACTGAGAGACTGTCCATCCTACACACCATTTCATTTTACGATATATTGAGAGACTGTCCATCCGACACACCATTTCATTTTACGATATACTGAGAGACGGTCCATCCTACACACCATTTCATTTTACTATATACTGAGGGACTGTCCATCCTGCACACCATTTCATTTTACGATATACTGAGAGACGGTCCATCCTACACACCATTTCATTTTACTATATACTGAGGGACTGTCCATCCTGCACACCATTTCATTTTACTATATACTGAGAGACTGTCCATCCGACACACCATTTCATTTTACTATATACTGAGAGACTGTCCATCCTACACACCATTTCATTTTACTATATACTGAGGGACTGTCCATCCTGCACACCATTTCATTTTACTATATACTGAGAGACTGTCCATCCTGCACACCATTTCATTTTACTATGTACTGAGAGACTGTCCATCCTACACACCATTTCATTTTACTATATACTGAGAGACTGTCCATCCTACACACCATTTCATTTTACAACAGACTGAGGGACTGTCCATCCTGCACACCATTTCATTTTACTATATACTGAGAGACTGTCGATCCTACACACCATTTCATTTTACGATGTACTGAGAGACTGTCCATCCTACACACCATTTCATTTTACGATGTACTGAGAGACTGTCCATCCGACACACCATTTCATTTTACTATATACTGAGAGACTGTCCATCCTACACACCATTTAATTTTACTATATACTGAGAGACTGTCCATCCTACACACCATTTCATTTTACTATATACTGAGGGACTGTCCATCCTACACACCATTTCATTTTACGAGAAACTGAGGGAATGTCCATCCTACACACCATTTCATTTTACTATATACTGAGGGACTGTCCATCCTGCACACCATTTCATTTTACTATATACTGAGAGACTGTCCATCCGACACACCATTTCATTTTACGAGAAACTGAGAGACTGTCCATCCTGCACACCATTTCATTTTACTATATACTGAGGGACTGTCCATCCGACACACCATTTCATTTTACTATATACTGAGAGACTGTCCATCCGACACACCATTTCATTTTACTATATACTGAGGGACTGTCCATCCTACACACCATTTCATTTTACTATATACTGAGAGACTGTCCATCCTGCACACCATTTCATTTTACTATATACTGAGAGACTGTCCATCCGACACACCATTTCATTTTACTATATACTGAGGGACTGTCCATCCTACACACCATTTCATTTTACTATATACTGAGGGACTGTCCATCCTACACACCATTTCATTTTACTATATACTGAGAGACTGTCCATCCTGCACACCATTTCATTTTACTATATACTGAGAGACTGTCCATCCTACACACCATTTCATTTTACTATATACTGAGGGACTGTCCATCCGACACACCATTTCATTTTACGATACACTGAGAGACTGTCCATCCTACACACCATTTCATTTTACTATATACTGAGAGACTGTCCATCCGACACACCATTTCATTTTACTATATACTGAGAGACTGTCCATCCGACACACCATTTCATTTTACGATACACTGAGAGACTGTCCATCCTACACACCATTTCATTTTACTATATACTGAGGGACTGTCCATCCTACACACCATTTCATTTTACTATATACTGAGAGACTGTCCATCCTACACACCATTTCATTTTACTATATACTGAGGGACTGTCCATCCTACACACCATTTCATTTTACTATACACTGAGAGACTGTCCATCCTGCACACCATTTCATTTTACTATATACTGAGGGACTGTCCATCCTGCACACCATTTCATTTTACTATATACTGAGAGACTGTCCATCCGACACACCATTTCATTTTACTATATACTGAGGGACTGTCCATCCCACACACCATTTCATTTTACTGTATACTGAGAGACTGTCCATCCTGCACACCATTTCATTTTACAATACACTGAGAGACTGTCCATCCCACACACCATTTCATTTTACTATATACTGAGAGACTGTCCATCAAACACACCATTTCATTTTACAATACACTGAGAGACTGTCCATCCTACACACCATTTCATTTTACAATACACTGAGAGACTGTCCATCCTACACACCATTTCATTTTACGATATACTGAGGGACTGTCCATCCTACACACCATTTCATTTTACGATATATTGAGAGACTGTCCATCCGACACACCATTTCATTTTACGATATATTGAGAGACTGTCCATCCGACACACCATTTCATTTTACGATATACTGAGAGACTGTCCATCCTACACACCATTTCATTTTACGATATATTGAGAGACTGTCCATCCGACACACCATTTCATTTTACGATATACTGAGAGACGGTCCATCCTACACACCATTTCATTTTACTATATACTGAGGGACTGTCCATCCTGCACACCATTTCATTTTACGATATACTGAGAGACGGTCCATCCTACACACCATTTCATTTTACGATATACTGAGGGACTGTCCATCCTGCACACCATTTCATTTTACTATATACTGAGAGACTGTCCATCCGACACACCATTTCATTTTACTATATACTGAGAGACTGTCCATCCTACACACCATTTCATTTTACTATATACTGAGGGACTGTCCATCCTGCACACCATTTCATTTTACTATATACTGAGAGACTGTCCATCCTGCACACCATTTCATTTTACTATGTACTGAGAGACTGTCCATCCTACACACCATTTCATTTTACTATATACTGAGAGACTGTCCATCCTACACACCATTTCATTTTACAACAGACTGAGGGACTGTCCATCCTGCACACCATTTCATTTTACTATATACTGAGAGACTGTCGATCCTACACACCATTTCATTTTACGATGTACTGAGAGACTGTCCATCCTACACACCATTTCATTTTACGATGTACTGAGAGACTGTCCATCCGACACACCATTTCATTTTACTATATACTGAGAGACTGTCCATCCTACACACCATTTCATTTTACTATATACTGAGGGACTGTCCATCCTACACACCATTTCATTTTACGAGAAACTGAGGGAATGTCCATCCAACACACCATTTCATTTTACTATATACTGAGGGACTGTCCATACTACACACCATTTCATTTTACTATACACTGAGAGACTGTCCATCCTGCACACCATTTCATTTTACTATATACTGAGGGACTGTCCATCCGACACACCATTTCATTTTACTATATACTGAGAGACTGTCCATCCGACACACCATTTCATTTTACTATATACTGAGGGACTGTCCATCCTACACACCATTTCATTTTACTATATACTGAGAGACTGTCCATCCTGCACACCATTTCATTTTACTATATACTGAGAGACTGTCCATCCGACACACCATTTCATTTTACTATATACTGAGGGACTGTCCATCCTACACACCATTTCATTTTACTATATACTGAGGGACTGTCCATCCTACACACCATTTCATTTTACTATATACTGAGAGACTGTCCATCCTGCACACCATTTCATTTTACTATATACTGAGAGACTGTCCATCCTACACACCATTTCATTTTACTATATACTGAGGGACTGTCCATCCGACACACCATTTCATTTTACGATACACTGAGAGACTGTCCATCCTACACACCATTTCATTTTACGAAATACTGAGAGACTGTCCATCCGACACACCATTTCATTTTACGAAATACTGAGAGACTGTCCATCCGACACACCATTTCATTTTACGATACACTGAGAGACTGTCCATCCTACACACCATTTCATTTTACTATATACTGAGGGACTGTCCATCCTACACACCATTTCATTTTACTATACACTGAGAGACTGTCCATCCTGCACACCATTTCATTTTACTATATACTGAGAGACTGTCCATCCGACACACCATTTCATTTTACGAAATACTGAGAGACTGTCCATCCGACACACCATTTCATTTTACGAAATACTGAGAGACTGTCCATCCGACACACCATTTCATTTTACGATACACTGAGAGACTGTCCATCCTACACACCATTTCATTTTACTATATACTGAGGGACTGTCCATCCTACACACCATTTCATTTTACTATACACTGAGAGACTGTCCATCCTGCACACCATTTCATTTTACTATATACTGAGGGACTGTCCATCCTGCACACCATTTCATTTTACGATATACTGAGAGACTGTCCATCCCACACACCATTTCATTTTACTATATACTGAGAGACTGTCCATCCAACACACCATTTCATTTTACTATATACTGAGAGACTGTCCATCCGACACACCATTTCATTTTACGAAATACTGAGAGACTGTCCATCCTACACACCATTTCATTTTACTATATACTGAGAGACTGTCCATCCCACACACCATTTCATTTTACTATATACTGAGAGACTGTCCATCCTACACACCATTTCATTTTACTATATACTGAGAGACTGTCCATCCGACACACCATTTCATTTCACTATATACTGAGGGACTGTCCATCCTGCACACCATTTCATTTTACAATATACTGAGAGACTGTCCATCCTGCACACCATTTCATTTTACTATATACTGAGGGACTGTCCATCCTACACACCATTTCATTTTACTATATACTGAGAGACTGTCCATCCGACACACCATTTCATTTTACTATATACTGAGAGACTGTCCATCCTACACACCATTTCATTTTACTATATACTGAGAGACTGTCCATCCTACACACCATTTCATTTTACTATATACTGAGAGACTGTCCATCCGACACACCATTTCATTTTACTATATACTGAGAGACTGTCCATCCGACACACCATTTCATTTTACTATATACTGAGGGACTGTCCATCCCACACACCATTTCATTTTACTATATACTGAGAGACTGTCCATCCTACACACCATTTCATTTTACTATATACTGAGAGACTGTCCATCCCACACACCATTTCATTTTACGAAATACTGAGAGACTGTCCATCCCACACACCATTTCATTTTACTATATACTGAGAGAATGTCCATCCGACACACCATTTCATTTTACTGTATACTGAGAGACTGTCCATCCTACACACCATTTCATTTTACTATATACTGAGAGACTGTCCATCCTACACACCATTTCATTTTACTATACACTGAGAGACTGTCCATCCGACACACCATTTCATTTTACTATATACTGAGGGACTGTCCATCCTACACACCATTTCATTTTACGAAATACTGAGAGACTGTCCATCCCACACACCATTTCATTTTACTATATACTGAGAGACTGTCCATCCTACACACCATTTCATTTTACTATATACTGAGAGACTGTCCATCCCACACACCATTTCATTTTACTATATACTGAGAGACTGTCCATCCCACACACCATTTCATTTTACTATATACTGAGAGACTGTCCATCCTACACACCATTTCATTTTACTATATACTGAGAGACTGTCCATCCTACACACCATTTCATTTTACTATATACTGAGAGACTGTCCATCCTACACACCATTTCATTTTACTATATACTGAGGGACTGTCCATCCTACACACCATTTCATTTTACGAAATACTGAGAGACTGTCCATCCTACACACCATTTCATTTTACTATATACTGAGAGACTGTCCATCCCACACACCATTTCATTTTACTATATACTGAGAGACTGTCCATCCGACACACCATTTCATTTTACTATATACTGAGGGACTGTCCATCCTACACACCATTTCATTTTACTATATACTGAGAGACTGTCCATCCGACACACCATTTCATTTTACGAAATACTGAGAGACTGTCCATCCGACACACCATTTCATTTTACTATATACTGAGAGACTGTCCATCCTGCACACCATTTCATTTTACTATATACTGAGGGACTGTCCATCCCACACACCATTTCATTTTACGAAATACTGAGAGACTGTCCATCCGACACACCATTTCATTTTACTATATACTGAGGGACTGTCCATCCTACACACCATTTCATTTTACTATGTACTGAGGGACTGTCCATCCTGCACACCATTTCATTTTACTATATACTGAGAGACTGTCCATCCTGCACACCATTTCATTTTACGATATACTGAGAGACTGTCCATCCCGCACACCATTTCATTTTACTATATGCTGAGGGACTGTCCATCCGACACAACATTTCATTTTACTATACACTGAGGGACTGTCCATCCTGCACACCATTTCATTTTACTCTATGCTGAGGGACTGTCCATCCTGCACACCATTTCATTTTACTATATACTGAGAGACTGTCCATCCTACACACCATTTCATTTCACTATATACTGAGAGACTGTCCATCCTGCACACCATTTCATTTTACTATATACTGAGAGACTGTCCATCCTGCACACCATTTCATTTTACTATATACTGAGAGACTGTCCATCCTGCACACCATTTCATTTTACTATATACTGAGAGACTGTCCATCCTACACACCATTTCATTTTACTATATACTGAGGGACTGTCCATCCTGCACACCATTTCATTTTACTATATACTGAGAGACTGTCCATCCTACACACCATTTCATTTTACTATATACTGAGAGACTGTCCATCCTACACACCATTTCATTTTACTATATACTGAGAGACTGTCCATCCTACACACCATTTCATTTTACTATATACTGAGGGACTGTCCATCCTACACACCATTTCATTTTACTATATACTGAGAGACTGTCCATCCTACACACCATTTCATTTTACTATATACTGAGAGACTGTCCATCCCACACACCATTTCATTTTACTATATACTGAGGGACTGTCCATCCTGCACACCATTTCATTTTACTCTATGCTGAGGGACTGTCCATCCTGCACACCATTTCATTTTACTATATACTGAGAGACTGTCCATCCCGCACACCATTTCATTTTACTCTATGCTGAGAGACTGTCCATCCTGCACACCATTTCATTTTACTATATACTGAGAGACTGTCCATCCCGCACACCATTTCATTTTACTGTATACTGAGAGACTGTCCATCCTGCACACCATTTCATTTTACTATATACTGAGAGACTGTCCATCCCGCACACCATTTCATTTTACTATATACTGAGAGACTGTCCATCCTACACACCATTTCATTTTACTATATACTGAGAGACTGTCCATCCCGCACACCATTTCATTTTACTCTATGCTGAGGGACTGTCCATCCAACACACCATTTCATTTTACTATACACTGAGAGACTGTCCATCCTGCACACCATTTCATTTTACTATATACTGAGAGACTGTCCATCCCGCACACCATTTCATTTTACTCTATGCTGAGGGACTGTCCATCCTGCACACCATTTCATTTTACTATATACTGAGAGACTGTCCATCCCACACACCATTTCATTTTACTATATACTGAGAGACTGTCCATCCTACACACCATTTCATTTTACTATATACTGAGGGACTGTCCATCCTGCACACCATTTCATTTCACTATATACTGAGAGACTGTCCATCCTGCACACCATTTCATTTTACTATATACTGAGAGACTGTCCATCCTACACACCATTTCATTTTACGATATACTGAGAGACTGTCCATCCGACACACCATTTCATTTTACGATATACTGAGAGACTGTCCATCCTACACACCATTTCATTTTACTATATACTGAGAGACTGTCCATCCAACACACCATTTCATTTTACGATATACTGAGGGAATGTCCATCCTGCACACCATTTCATTTTACTATATACTGAGGGACTGTCCATCCAACACACCATTTCATTTTACGATATACTGAGAGACTGTCCATCCTACACACCATTTCATTTTACAATACACTGAGAGACTGTCCATCCTACACACCATTTCATTTTACTATATACTGAGAGACTGTCCATCCAACACACCATTTCATTTTACAATACACTGAGAGACTGTCCATCCTACACACCATTTCATTTTACGATATACTGAGAGACTGTCCATCCCGCACACCATTTCATTTTACGACATACTGAGAGACTGTCCATCCCACACACCATTTCATTTTACGACATACTGAGAGACTGTCCATCCCACACACCATTTCATTTTACGATATACTGAGAGACTGTCCATCCTACACACCATTTCATTTTACGATATACTGAGAGACTGTCCATCCTACACACCATTTCATTTTACTATACACTGAGAGACTGTCCATCCTACACACCATTTCATTTTACAATACACTGAGAGACTATCCATCCTACACACCATTTCATTTTACGATATACTGAGAGACTGTCCATCCCGCACACCATTTCATTTTACTATATACTGAGAGACTGTCCATCCCGCACACCATTTCATTTTACTATATACTGAGGGACCGTCCATCCTACACACCATTTCATTTTACTATATACTGAGAGACTGTCCATCCCGCACACCATTTCATTTTACTATATACTGAGAGACTGTCCATCCGACACACCATTTCATTTTACGATATACTGAGAGACTGTCCATCCTACACACCATTTCATTTTACGATATACTGAGAGACTGTCCATCCTACACACCATTTCATTTTACTATACACTGAGAGACTGTCCATCCTACACACCATTTCATTTTACAATACACTGAGAGACTATCCATCCTACACACCATTTCATTTTACTGTATACTGAGAGACTGTCCATCCTACACACCATTTCATTTTACTATATACTGAGAGACTGTCCATCCTACACACCATTTCATTTTACTATATACTGAGAGACTGTCCATCCTACACACCATTTCATTTTACTATATACTGAGAGACTGTCCATCCTACACACCATTTCATTTTACGATATACTGAGAGACTGTCCATCCTACACACCATTTCATTTTACTATATACTGAGAGACTGTCCATCCTACACACCATTTCATTTTACAATATACTGAGAGACTGTCCATCCGACACACCATTTCATTTTACTATATACTGAGAGACTGTCCATCCCACACACCATTTCATTTTACGATATACTGAGAGACTGTCCATCCCACACACCATTTCATTTTACTATATACTGAGAGACTGTCCATCCTACACACCATTTCATTTTACTATATACTGAGAGACTGTCCATCCTACACACCATTTCATTTTACTATATACTGAGAGACTGTCCATCCTACACACCATTTCATTTTACTATATACTGAGAGACTGTCCATCCTACACACCATTTCATTTTACTATATACTGAGAGACTGTCCATCCTACACACCATTTCATTTTACTATATACTGAGAGACTGTCCATCCTACACACCATTTCATTTTACGATATACTGAGAGACTGTCCATCCCACACACCATTTCATTTTACTATACACTGAGAGACTGTCCATCCTACACACCATTTCATTTTACGATATACTGAGAGACTGTCCATCCAACACACCATTTCATTTTACTATATACTGAGAGACTGTCCATCCCACACACCATTTCATTTTACTATATACTGAGAGACTGTCCATCCTGCACACCATTTCATTTTACGACATACTGAGAGACTGTCCATCCTACACACCATTTCATTTTACGATATACTGAGAGACTGTCCATCCCACACACCATTTCATTTTACTATATACTGAGAGACTGTCCATCCTGCACACCATTTCATTTTACTATATACTGAGAGACTGTCCATCCTGCACACCATTTCATTTTACTATATACTGAGAGACTGTCCATCCTACACACCATTTCATTTTACGATATACTGAGAGACTGTCCATCCCACACACCATTTCATTTTACTATATACTGAGAGACTGTCCATCCTGCACACCATTTCATTTTACTATATACTGAGAGACTGTCCATCCTGCACACCATTTCATTTTACTATATACTGAGAGACTGTCCATCCCGCACACCATTTCATTTTACTGTATACTGAGAGACTGTCCATCCTACACACCATTTCATTTTACGATATACTGAGAGACTGTCCATCCCACACACCATTTCATTTTACTATATACTGAGAGACTGTCCATCCTGCACACCATTTCATTTTACTATATACTGAGAGACTGTCCATCCTGCACACCATTTCATTTTACTGTATACTGAGAGACTGTCCATCCCACACACCATTTCATTTTACTATATACTGAGAGACTGTCCATCCCACACACCATTTCATTTTACGATATACTGAGAGACTGTCCATCCCGCACACCATTTCATTTTACTGTATACTGAGAGACTGTCCATCCTACACACCATTTCATTTTACTATATACTGAGAGACTGTCCATCCCACACACCATTTCATTTTACTGTATACTGAGAGACTGTCCATCCTGCACACCATTTCATTTTACTATATACTGAGAGACTGTCTGTCCTACACACCATTTCATTTTACTATGTACTGAGGGACTGTCCATCCGACACACCATTTCATTTTACAACAGACTGAGGGACTGTCCATCCTGCACACCATTTCATTTTACTATATACTGAGAGACTGTCCATCCTGCACACCATTTCATTTTACTATATACTGAGAGACTGTCTATCCTACACACCATTTCATTTTACTATATACTGAGAGACTGTCCATCCTGCACACCATTTCATTTTACTATATACTGAGAGACTGTCCATCCTGCACACCATTTCATTTTACTGCATACTGAGAGACTGTCCATCCTGCACACCATTTCATTTTACTATATACTGAGAGACTGTCCATCCGACACACCATTTCATTTTACTGGAAACTGAGAGACTGTCCATCCTGCACACCATTTCATTTTACTGCATACTGAGAGACTGTCCATCCTGCACACCATTTC
This sequence comes from Heptranchias perlo, assembly GCF_035084215.1. NCBI lineage: Eukaryota > Metazoa > Chordata > Chondrichthyes > Hexanchiformes > Hexanchidae > Heptranchias > Heptranchias perlo. Next base: position 856,336 of record NW_027138796.1, read on the forward strand.
ATTTTACTATATACTGAGAGACTGTCCATCCCACACACCATTTCATTTTACTGCATACTGAGAGACTGTCCATCCTGCACACCATTTCATTTTACTATATACTGAGAGACTGTCCATCCCACACACCATTTCATTTTACTATATACTGAGAGACTGTCCATCCCACACACCATTTCATTTTACTATATACTGAGAGACTGTCCATCCGACACACCATTTCATTTTACTGGAAACTGAGAGACTGTCCATCCGACACACCATTTCATTTTACGATATACTGAGAGACTGTCCATCCTGCACACCATTTCATTTTACTATATACTGAGAGACTGTCCATCCGACACACCATTTCATTTTACGATATACTGAGAGACTGTCCATCCTACACACCATTTCATTTTACGATGTACTGAGAGACTGTCCATCCTACACACCATTTCATTTTACGATGTACTGAGAGACTGTCCATCCGACACACCATTTCATTTTACGATATACTGAGAGACTGTCCATCCTACACACCATTTCATTTTACGATGTACTGAGAGACTGTCCATCCTACACAACATTTCATTTCACTATATACTGAGAGACTGTCCATCCGACACACCATTTCATTTTACGATATACTGAGAGACTGTCCATCCTGCACACCATTTCATTTTACGATATACTGAGAGACTGTCCATCCAACACACCATTTCATTTTACGATATACTGAGGGAATGTCCATCCTGCACACCATTTCATTTTACTATATACTGAGGGACTGTCCATCCAACACACCATTTCATTTTACGATATACTGAGAGACTGTCCATCCTACACACCATTTCATTTTACAATACACTGAGAGACTGTCCATCCTACACACCATTTCATTTTACTATATACTGAGAGACTGTCCATCCAACACACCATTTCATTTTACAATACACTGAGAGACTGTCCATCCTACACACCATTTCATTTTACGATATACTGAGAGACTGTCCATCCCGCACACCATTTCATTTTACGACATACTGAGAGACTGTCCATCCCACACACCATTTCATTTTACGACATACTGAGAGACTGTCCATCCCACACACCATTTCATTTTACGATATACTGAGAGACTGTCCATCCTACACACCATTTCATTTTACGATATACTGAGAGACTGTCCATCCTACACACCATTTCATTTTACTATACACTGAGAGACTGTCCATCCTACACACCATTTCATTTTACAATACACTGAGAGACTATCCATCCTACACACCATTTCATTTTACGATATACTGAGAGACTGTCCATCCCGCACACCATTTCATTTTACTATATACTGAGAGACTGTCCATCCCGCACACCATTTCATTTTACTATATACTGAGGGACCGTCCATCCTACACACCATTTCATTTTACTATATACTGAGAGACTGTCCATCCCGCACACCATTTCATTTTACTATATACTGAGAGACTGTCCATCCGACACACCATTTCATTTTACGATATACTGAGAGACTGTCCATCCTACACACCATTTCATTTTACGATATACTGAGAGACTGTCCATCCTACACACCATTTCATTTTACTATACACTGAGAGACTGTCCATCCTACACACCATTTCATTTTACAATACACTGAGAGACTATCCATCCTACACACCATTTCATTTTACTGTATACTGAGAGACTGTCCATCCTACACACCATTTCATTTTACTATATACTGAGAGACTGTCCATCCTACACACCATTTCATTTTACTATATACTGAGAGACTGTCCATCCTACACACCATTTCATTTTACTATATACTGAGAGACTGTCCATCCTACACACCATTTCATTTTACGATATACTGAGAGACTGTCCATCCTACACACCATTTCATTTTACTATATACTGAGAGACTGTCCATCCTACACACCATTTCATTTTACAATATACTGAGAGACTGTCCATCCGACACACCATTTCATTTTACTATATACTGAGAGACTGTCCATCCCACACACCATTTCATTTTACGATATACTGAGAGACTGTCCATCCCACACACCATTTCATTTTACTATATACTGAGAGACTGTCCATCCTACACACCATTTCATTTTACTATATACTGAGAGACTGTCCATCCTACACACCATTTCATTTTACTATATACTGAGAGACTGTCCATCCTACACACCATTTCATTTTACTATATACTGAGAGACTGTCCATCCTACACACCATTTCATTTTACTATATACTGAGAGACTGTCCATCCTACACACCATTTCATTTTACTATATACTGAGAGACTGTCCATCCTACACACCATTTCATTTTACGATATACTGAGAGACTGTCCATCCCACACACCATTTCATTTTACTATACACTGAGAGACTGTCCATCCTACACACCATTTCATTTTACGATATACTGAGAGACTGTCCATCCCACACACCATTTCATTTTACGATATACTGAGAGACTGTCCATCCCACACACCATTTCATTTTACTATATACTGAGAGACTGTCCATCCTGCACACCATTTCATTTTACGACATACTGAGAGACTGTCCATCCCACACACCATTTCATTTTACTATATACTGAGAGACTGTCCATCCTGCACACCATTTCATTTTACGACATACTGAGAGACTGTCCATCCTACACACCATTTCATTTTACTGTATACTGAGAGACTGTCCATCCTACACACCATTTCATTTTACGATATACTGAGAGACTGTCCATCCCACACACCATTTCATTTTACTATATACTGAGAGACTGTCCATCCTGCACACCATTTCATTTTACTATATACTGAGAGACTGTCCATCCTGCACACCATTTCATTTTACTGTATACTGAGAGACTGTCCATCCCACACACCATTTCATTTTACTATATACTGAGAGACTGTCCATCCCACACACCATTTCATTTTACGATATACTGAGAGACTGTCCATCCCGCACACCATTTCATTTTACTGTATACTGAGAGACTGTCCATCCTACACACCATTTCATTTTACTATATACTGAGAGACTGTCCATCCCACACACCATTTCATTTTACTGTATACTGAGAGACTGTCCATCCTGCACACCATTTCATTTTACTATATACTGAGAGACTGTCTGTCCTACACACCATTTCATTTTACTATGTACTGAGGGACTGTCCATCCGACACACCATTTCATTTTACAACAGACTGAGGGACTGTCCATCCTGCACACCATTTCATTTTACTATATACTGAGAGACTGTCCATCCTGCACACCATTTCATTTTACTATATACTGAGAGACTGTCTATCCTACACACCATTTCATTTTACTATATACTGAGAGACTGTCCATCCTGCACACCATTTCATTTTACTATATACTGAGAGACTGTCCATCCTGCACACCATTTCATTTTACTGCATACTGAGAGACTGTCCATCCTGCACACCATTTCATTTTACTATATACTGAGAGACTGTCCATCCGACACACCATTTCATTTTACTGGAAACTGAGAGACTGTCCATCCTGCACACCATTTCATTTTACTGCATACTGAGAGACTGTCCATCCTGCACACCATTTCATTTTACTATATACTGAGAGACTGTCCATCCCACACACCATTTCATTTTACTGCATACTGAGAGACTGTCCATCCTGCACACCATTTCATTTTACTATATACTGAGAGACTGTCCATCCCACACACCATTTCATTTTACTATATACTGAGAGACTGTCCATCCCACACACCATTTCATTTTACTATATACTGAGAGACTGTCCATCCGACACACCATTTCATTTTACTGGAAACTGAGAGACTGTCCATCCGACACACCATTTCATTTTACGATATACTGAGAGACTGTCCATCCTGCACACCATTTCATTTTACTATATACTGAGAGACTGTCCATCCGACACACCATTTCATTTTACGATATACTGAGAGACTGTCCATCCTACACACCATTTCATTTTACGATGTACTGAGAGACTGTCCATCCTACACACCATTTCATTTTACGATGTACTGAGAGACTGTCCATCCGACACACCATTTCATTTTACGATATACTGAGAGACTGTCCATCCTACACACCATTTCATTTTACGATGTACTGAGAGACTGTCCATCCTACACAACATTTCATTTCACTATATACTGAGAGACTGTCCATCCGACACACCATTTCATTTTACGATATACTGAGAGACTGTCCATCCTGCACACCATTTCATTTTACGATATACTGAGAGACTGTCCATCCCACACACCATTTCATTTTACTATATACTGAGAGACTGTCCATCCGACACACCATTTCATTTTACGATATACTGAGAGACTGTCCATCCCACACACCATTTCATTTTACTATATACTGAGGGACTGTCCATCCTACACACCATTTCATTTTACTATATACTGAGAGACTGTCCATCCTGCACACCATTTCATTTTACTATATACTGAGGGACTGTCCATCCTACACACCATTTCATTTTACTATATACTGAGAGACTGTCCATCCTGCACACCATTTCATTTTACTATATACTGAGGGACTGTCCATCCTACACACCATTTCATTTTACGATACACTGAGAGACTGTCCATCCTGCACACCATTTCATTTTACTATGTACTGAGAGACTGTCCATCCTGCACACCATTTCATTTTACTCTCTACTGAGGGACTGTCCATCCTACACACCATTTCATTTTACTATATACTGAGGGACTGTCCATCCTACACACCATTTCATTTTACTGTACACTGAGAGACTGTCCATCCCGCACACCATTTCATTTTACTATATACTGAGAGACTGTCCATCCTACACACCATTTCATTTTACGATACACTGAGAGACTGTCCATCCTACACACCATTTCATTTTACTATATACTGAGAGACTGTCCATCCAACACACCATTTCATTTTACAATATACTGAGAGACTGTCCATCCTACACACCATTTCATTTTACTATACACTGAGAGACTGTCCATCCTGCACACCATTTCATTTTACGATACACTGAGAGACTGTCCATCCTACACACCATTTCATTTTACTATATACTGAGGGACTGTCCATCCTACACACCATTTCATTTTACTATATACTGAGGGACTGTCCATCCTACACACCATTTCATTTTACTATATACTGAGAGACTGTCCATCCAACACACCATTTCATTTTACTATATACTGAGAGACTGTCCATCCTACACACCATTTCATTTTACTATATACTGAGAGACTGTCCATCCTACACACCATTTCATTTTACTATATACTGAGGGACTGTCCATCCTACACACCATTTCATTTTACTATATACTGAGAGACTGTCCATCCAACACACCATTTCATTTTACTATATACTGAGAGACTGTCCATCCTACACACCATTTCATTTTACTATATACTGAGGGACTGTCCATCCTACACACCATTTCATTTTACTGTATACTGAGAGACTGTCCATCCTACACACCATTTCATTTTACTATATACTGAGAGACTGTCCATCCTACACACCATTTCATTTTACTATATACTGAGAGACTGTCCATCCTGCACACCATTTCATTTTACTATATACTGAGGGACTGTCCATCCGACACACCATTTCATTTTACTATATACTGAGAGACTGTCCATCCTGCACACCATTTCATTTTACTATATGCTGAGGGACTGTCCATCCAACACACCATTTCATTTTACTATATACTGAGAGACTGTCCATCCGACACACCATTTCATTTTACTATATACTGAGGGACTGTCCATCCCACACACCATTTCATTTTACTATATACTGAGAGACTGTCCATCCTACACACCATTTCATTTTACTATATACTGAGAGACTGTCCATCCTACACACCATTTCATTTTACTATATACTGAGAGACTGTCCATCCGACACACCATTTCATTTTACTATATGCTGAGAGACTGTCCATCCTACACACCATTTCATTTTACTATATACTGAGAGACTGTCCATCCTGCACACCATTTCATTTTACTATATACTGAGAGACTGTCCATCCTGCACAACATTTCATTTTACTATATACTGAGAGACTGTCCATCCTGCACACCATTTCATTTTACTATATACTGAGAGACTGTCCATCCTACACACCATTTCATTTTACTATACACTGAGGGACTGTCCATCCTGCACACCATTTCATTTTACTATATACTGAGAGACTGTCCATCCTGCACAACATTTCATTTTACTATATACTGAGAGACTGTCCATCCTGCACAACATTTCATTTTACTATATACTGAGAGACTGTCCATCCTGCACACCATTTCATTTTACTATATACTGAGAGACTGTCCATCCTACACACCATTTCATTTTACGATATACTGAGAGACTGTCCATCCTACACACCATTTCATTTCACTATATACTGAGAGACTGTCCATCCGACACACCATTTCATTTTACTATATGCTGAGAGACTGTCCATCCTACACACCATTTCATTTTACTATATACTGAGAGACTGTCCATCCTGCACACCATTTCATTTTACTATATACTGAGAGACTGTCCATCCTGCACAACATTTCATTTTACTATATACTGAGAGACTGTCCATCCTGCACACCATTTCATTTTACTATATACTGAGAGACTGTCCATCCTGCACACCATTTCATTTTACGATATACTGAGAGACTGTCCATCCGACACACCATTTCATTTTACTATATACTGAGAGACTGTCCATCCTACACACCATTTCATTTTACTATATACTGAGAGACTGTCCATCCTGCACACCATTTCATTTTACTATATACTGAGAGACTGTCCATCCTACACACCATTTCATTTTACTATATACTGAGGGAATGTCCATCCTGCACACCATTTCATTTTACTATATACTGAGGGACTGTCCATCCTACACACCATTTCATTTTACTATATACTGAGAGACTGTCCATCCTACACACCATTTCATTTTACTATATACTGAGAGACTGTCCATCCTGCACACCATTTCATTTCACTATATACTGAGAGACTGTCCATCCTGCACACCATTTCATTTCACTATATACTGAGGGACTGTCCATCCTGCACACCATTTCATTTTACTATATACTGAGAGACTGTCCATCCTGCACACCATTTCATTTCACTATATACTGAGAGACTGTCCATCCAACACACCATTTCATTTTACTATATACTGAGAGACTGTCCATCCTGCACACCATTTCATTTCACTATATACTGAGAGACTGTCCATCCAACACACCATTTCATTTTACTATATACTGAGAGACTGTCCATCCTACACACCATTTCATTTTACTATATACTGAGAGACTGTCCATCCTGCACACCATTTCATTTCACTATATACTGAGAGACTGTCCATCCTGCACACCATTTCATTTCACTATATACTGAGGGACTGTCCATCCTGCACACCATTTCATTTTACAATACACTGAGAGACTGTCCATCCTGCACACCATTTCATTTCACTATATACTGAGAGACTGTCCATCCAACACACCATTTCATTTTACTATATACTGAGAGACTGTCCATCCAACACACCATTTCATTTTACTATATACTGAGAGACTGTCCATCCTGCACACCATTTCATTTCACTATATACTGAGAGACTGTCCATCCTGCACACCATTTCATTTTACAATACACTGAGAGACTGTCCATCCTACACACCATTTCATTTCACTATATACTGAGAGACTGTCCATCCAACACACCATTTCATTTTACTATATACTGAGAGACTGTCCATCCAACACACCATTTCATTTTACTATATACTGAGAGACTGTCCATCCTGCACACCATTTCATTTCACTATATACTGAGAGACTGTCCATCCTGCACACCATTTCATTTTACAATACACTGAGAGACTGTCCATCCTACACACCATTTCATTTTACTATATACTGAAAGACTGTCCATCCTACACACCATTTCATTTTACTATATACTGAGAGACTGTCCATCCTGCTCACCATTTCATTTTACTATATACTGAGGGACTGTCCATCCTACACACCATTTCATTTTACTATATACTGAGAGACTGTCCATCCTGCACACCATTTCATTTCACTATATACTGAGAGACTGTCCATCCTACACACCATTTCATTTTACTATATACTGAGAGACTGTCCATCCAACACACCATTTCATTTTACTATATACTGAGAGACTGTCCATCCTACACACCATTTCATTTCACTATATACTGAGAGACTGTCCATCCTACACACCATTTCATTTTACTATATACTGAGGGACTGTCCATCCAACACACCATTTCATTTTACTGTATACTGAGAGACTGTCCATCCAACACACCATTTCATTTTACTGTATACTGAGAGACTGTCCATCCTACACACCATTTCATTTTACAATATACTGAGAGACTGTCCATCCGACACACCATTTCATTTTACTATATACTGAGAGACTGTCCATCCGACACACCATTTCATTTTACTATATACTGAGGGACTGTCCATCCGACACACCATTTCATTTTACTATATACTGAGAGACTGTCCATCCTACACACCATTTCATTTTACTATATACTGAGAGACTGTCCATCCGACACACCATTTCATTTTACTATATACTGAGAGACTGTCCATCCAACACACCATTTCATTTTACTATATACTGAGAGACTGTCCATCCAACACACCATTTCATTTCACTATATACTGAGAGACTGTCCATCCAACACACCATTTCATTTTACTATATGCTGAGAGACTGTCCATCCTGCACACCATTTCATTTTACTATATACTGAGGGACTGTCCATCCTACACACCATTTCATTTTACTATATGCTGAGAGACTGTCCATCCTGCACACCATTTCATTTTACTATATACTGAGAGACTGTCCATCCTACACACCATTTCATTTTACTATATACTGAGGGACTGTCCATCCTACACACCATTTCATTTTACTATATACTGAGGGACTGTCCATCCTACACACCATTTCATTTTACGATATACTGAGGGACTGTCCATCCTACACACCATTTCATTTTACTATATACTGAGGGACTGTCCATCCTACACACCATTTCATTTTACTATATGCTGAGAGACTGTCCATCCTGCACACCATTTCATTTTACTATATACTGAGAGACTGTCCATCCTACACACCATTTCATTTTACTATATACTGAGGGACTGTCCATCCTACACACCATTTCATTTTACTATATACTGAGAGACTGTCCATCCGACACACCATTTCATTTTACTATATACTGAGAGACTGTCCATCCTACACACCATTTCATTTTACTATATACTGAGGGACTGTCCATCCTACACACCATTTCATTTTACTATATACTGAGAGACTGTCCATCCTACACACCATTTCATTTTACTATATACTGAGAGACTGTCCATCCTACACACCATTTCATTTCACTATATACTGAGAGACAGTCCATCCAACACACCATTTCATTTTACTATATACTGAGAGACTGTCCATCCAACACACCATTTCATTTTACTATATACTGAGAGACTGTCAATCCTACACACCATTTCATTTTACTATATACTGAGAGACTGTCCATCCTACACACCATTTCATTTTACGATATACTGAGGGACTGTCCATCCCACACACCATTTCATTTTACAATACACTGAGAGACTGTCCATCCTACACACCATTTCATTTTACGATACACTGAGAGACTGTCCATCCCACACACCATTTCATTTTACTATATACTGAGAGACTGTCCATCCTACACACCATTTCATTTTACTTTCTACTGAGAGACTGTCCATCCCACACACCATTTCATTTTACTATATACTGAGGGACTGTCCATCCGACACACCATTTCATTTTACTATTTCCTGAGAGACTGTCCATCCGACACACCATTTCATTTTACTATATGCTGAGGGACTGTCCATCCTACACACCATTTCATTTTACTATATACTGAGAGACTGTCCATCCTACACACCATTTCATTTTACGATATACTGAGAGACTATCCATCCGACACACCATTTCATTTTACTATATACTGAGAGACTGTCCATCCTACACACCATTTCATTTTACAATACACTGAGAGACTGTCCATCCTACACACCATTTCATTTTACTATACACTGAGAGACTGTCCATCCTACACACCATTTCATTTTACAATACACTGAGAGACTGTCCATCCTACACACCATTTCATTTTACAATACACTGAGAGACTGTCCATCCTACACACCATTTCATTTTACTATATACTGAGGGACTGTCCATCCTGCACACCATTTCATTTTACAATACACTGAGAGACTGTCCATCCCACACACCATTTCATTTTACTATATACTGAGAGACTGTCCATCCTGCACACCATTTCATTTTACAATATACTGAGAGACTGTCCATCCTACACACCATTTCATTTTACTATACACTGAGAGACTGTCCATCCCACACACCATTTCATTTTACTATACACTGAGGGACTGTCCATCCTACACACCATTTCATTTTACTATATACTGAGGGACTGTCCATCCGACACATCATTTCATTTTACTATTTCCTGAGGGACTGTCCATCCCACACACCATTTCATTTTACGATATACTGAGAGACTGTCCATCCTACACACCATTTCATTTTACTATATACTGAGAGACTGTCCATCCTGCACACCATTTCATTTTACGATATGCTGAGAGACTGTCCATCCCACACACCATTTCATTTTACAATACACTGAGAGACTGTCCATCCTACACACCATTTCATTTTACAATACACTGAGAGACTGTCCATCCTGCACACCATTTCATTTTACAATACACTGAGAGACTGTCCATCCTACACACCATTTCATTTTACTATATACTGAGAGACTGTCCATCCTGCACACCATTTCATTTTACTATATACTGAGAGACTGTCCATCCTACACACCATTTCATTTTACAATATACTGAGAGACTGTCCATCCCACACACCATTTCATTTTACTATATACTGAGAGACTGTCCATCCTACACACCATTTCATTTTACTATATACTGAGGGACTGTCCATCCTACACACCATTTCATTTTACTATATACTGAGAGACTGTCCATCCTGCACACCATTTCATTTTACTATATACTGAGAGACTGTCCATCCTACACACCATTTCATTTTACTATATACTGAGGGACTGTCCATCCTACACACCATTTCATTTTACTATATGCTGAGGGACTGTCCATCCTGCACACCATTTCATTTTACTATATACTGAGAGACTGTCCATCCTGCACACCATTTCATTTTACTATATACTGAGAGACTGTCCATCCTACACACCATTTCATTTTACTATATACTGAGAGACTGTCCATCCTGCACACCATTTCATTTTACTATATACTGAGAGACTGTCCATCCTACACACCATTTCATTTTACTATATACTGAGGGACTGTCCATCCTACACACCATTTCATTTTACTATATGCTGAGGGACTGTCCATCCTGCACACCATTTCATTTTACTATATACTGAGAGACTGTCCATCCTGCACACCATTTCATTTTACTATATACTGAGAGACTGTCCATCCTACACACCATTTCATTTTACTATATACTGAGAGACTGTCCATCCTACACACCATTTCATTTTACTATATACTGAGAGACTGTCCATCCTACACACCATTTCATTTTACTATATACTGAGAGACTGTCCATCCCGCACACCATTTCATTTTACAATACACTGAGAGACTGTCCATCCTACACACCATTTCATTTTACTATATACTGAGGGACTGTCCATCCTGCACACCATTTTGTTTTACTGTATGCTGAGGGACTGTCCATCCTGCACACCATTTCATTTTACTTTCTGCTGAGGGACTGTCCATCCTGCACACCATTTCATTTTACTATATACTGAGAGACTGTCCATCCTGCACACCATTTCATTTTACTATATACTGAGGGACTGTCCATCCTACACACCATTTCATTTTACTATATACTGAGGGACTGTCCATCCTACACACCATTTCATTTTACTATATACTGAGGGACTGTCCATCCTACACACCATTTCATTTTACTGTATACTGAGGGACTGTCCATCCTGCACACCATTTCATTTTACTATATACTGAGAGACTGTCCATCCTGCACACCATTTCATTTTACTATATACTGAGGGACTGTCCATCCTACACACCATTTCATTTTACTATACACTGAGAGACTGTCCATCCTGCACACCATTTCATTTTACTATACACTGAGAGACTGTCCATCCTACACACCATTTCATTTTACGATATACTGAGAGACTGTCCATCCTACACACCATTTCATTTTACAATACACTGAGAGACTGTCCATCCGACACACCATTTCATTTTACGATATACTGAGAGACTGTCCATCCTACACACGATTTCATTTTACTATATACTGAGGGACTGTCCATCCGACACACCATTTCATTTTACTATATACTGAGAGACTGTCCATCCTACACACCATTTCATTTTACGATATACTGAGAGACTGTCCATCCTACACACCATTTCATTTTACTATATACTGAGAGACTGTCCATCCTACACACCATTTCATTTTACTATATACTGAGGGACTGTCCATCCTACACACCATTTCATTTTACTGTATACTGAGGGACTGTCCATCCTGCACACCATTTCATTTTACTATATACTGAGAGACTGTCCATCCTGCACACCATTTCATTTTACTATATACTGAGGGACTGTCCATCCTACACACCATTTCATTTTACTATATACTGAGAGACTGTCCATCCTGCACACCATTTCATTTTACTATATACTGAGAGACTGTCCATCCTACACACCATTTCATTTTACTATACACTGAGAGACTGTCCATCCTACACACCATTTCATTTTACTATATACTGAGAGACTGTCCATCCTACACACCATTTCATTTTACTGTATACTGAGAGACTGTCCATCCCACACACCATTTCATTTTACTGTATACTGAGAGACTGTCCATCCGACACACCATTTCATTTTACTATATACTGAGAGACTGTCCATCCCACACACCATTTCATTTTACTATATACTGAGAGACTGTCCATCCCACACACCATTTCATTTCACTATATACTGAGAGACTGTCCATCCCACACACCATTTCATTTTACTATCTCCTGAGAGACTGTCCATCCTACACACCATTTCATTTTACTATATACTGAGGGACTGTCCATCCTACACACCATTTCATTTTACTATACACTGAGAGACTGTCCATCCTACACACCATTTCATTTTACTATATACTGAGAGACTGTCCATCCCACACACCATTTCATTTTACTATATACTGAGGGACTGTCCATCCGACACACCATTTCATTTTACTATACACTGAGAGACTGTCCATCCTACACACCATTTCATTTTACTATATACTGAGAGACTGTCCATCCCACACACCATTTCATTTTACTATACACTGAGAGACTGTCCATCCTGCACACCATTTCATTTTACTATACACTGAGAGACTGTCCATCCTACACACCATTTCATTTTACTATATACTGAGAGACTGTCCATCCTACACACCATTTCATTTTACTGTATACTGAGAGACTGTCCATCCTACACACCATTTCATTTTACTATATACTGAGAGACTGTCCATCCCACACACCATTTCATTTTACTATATACTGAGGGACTGTCCATCCTACACACCATTTCATTTTACTATATACTGAGAGACTGTCCATCCGACACACCATTTCATTTTACTATATACTGAGAGACTGTCCATCCGACACACCATTTCATTTTACGATATACTGAGAGACTGTCCATCCTGCACACCATTTCATTTTACTGTATACTGAGAGACTGTCCATCCTACACACCATTTCATTTTACTATATACTGAGAGACTGTCCATCCCACACACCATTTCATTTTACTATATACTGAGAGACTGTCCATCCTGCACACCATTTCATTTTACTATATACTGAGAGACTGTCCATCCCGCACACCATTTCATTTTACTATATACTGAGAGACTGTCCATCCTACACACCATTTCATTTTACAATATACTGAGAGACTGTCCATCCAACACACCATTTCATTTTACTATATACTGAGAGACTGTCCATCCAACACACCATTTCATTTTACAATATACTGAGAGACTGTCCATCCAACACACCATTTCATTTTACTATATACTGAGAGACTGTCCATCCTACACACCATTTCATTTTACTGTATACTGAGAGACTGTCCATCCTACACACCATTTCATTTTACTATATACTGAGAGACTGTCCATCCTACACACCATTTCATTTTACTATATACTGAGAGACTGTCCATCCGACACACCATTTCATTTTACTATATACTGAGAGACTGTCCATCCAACACACCATTTCATTTTACGATATACTGAGAGACTGTCCATCCAACACACCATTTCATTTTACTATATACTGAGGGACTGTCCATCCTACACACCATTTCATTTTACGATATACTGAGAGACTGTCCATCCAACACACCATTTCATTTTACTATATACTGAGGGACTGTCCATCCTACACACCATTTCATTTTACTATATACTGAGGGACTGTCCATCCTGCACACCATTTCATTTTACTATACACTGAGAGACTGTCCATCCGACACACCATTTCATTTTACTATATACTGAGGGACTGTCCATCCTACACACCATTTCATTTTACTATATACTGAGAGACTGTCCATCCTACACACCATTTCATTTTACTATATACTGAGAGACTGTCCATCCTGCACACCATTTCATTTTACTATATACTGAGGGACTGTCCATCCTGCACACCATTTCATTTTACGATACACTGAGAGACTGTCCATCCTACACACCATTTCATTTTACTATATACTGAGGGACTGTCCATCCAACACACCATTTCATTTTACGATACACTGAGAGACTGTCCATCCCACACACCATTTCATTTTACTATATACTGAGAGACTGTCCATCCTACACACCATTTCATTTTACTATATACTGAGAGACTGTCCATCCTACACACCATTTCATTTTACTATATACTGAGGGACTGTCCATCCTGCACACCATTTCATTTTACGATATACTGAGAGACTGTCCATCCAACACACCATTTCATTTTACTATATACTGAGGGACTGTCCATCCTACACACCATTTCATTTTACTATACACTGAGAGACTGTCCATCCTACACACCATTTCATTTTACTATATACTGAGGGACTGTCCATCCTGCACACCATTTCATTTTACGATACACTGAGAGACTGTCCATCCCACACACCATTTCATTTTACTATATACTGAGGGACTGTCCATCCTGCACACCATTTCATTTTACTATATACTGAGGGACTGTCCATCCTGCACACCATTTCATTTTACTGTATACTGAGAGACTGTCCATCCGACACACCATTTCATTTTACGATATACTGAGAGACTGTCCATCCTACACACCATTTCATTTTACTATATACTGAGAGACTGTCCATCCGACACACCATTTCATTTTACGATATACTGAGAGACTGTCCATCCTACACACCATTTCATTTTACTATATACTGAGAGACTGTCCATCCGACACACCATTTCATTTTCGTATATACTGAGAGACTGTCCATCCCACACACCATTTCATTTTACTATATACTGAGAGACTGTCCATCCCACACACCATTTCATTTTACTATATACTGAGGGACTGTCCATCCTACACACCATTTCATTTTACGATATACTGAGAGACTGTCCATCCAACACACCATTTCATTTTACTATATACTGAGAGACTGTCCATCCTACACACCATTTCATTTTACTATATACTGAGAGACTGTCCATCCGACACACCATTTCATTTTACTATATACTGAGAGACTGTCCATCCAACACACCATTTCATTTTACTATATGCTGAGGGACTGTCCATCCTGCACACCATTTCATTTTACGATATACTGAGGGACTGTCCATCCTACACACCATTTCATTTTACGATATACTGAGGGACTGTCCATCCCACACACCATTTCATTTTACGATATACTGAGGGACTGTCCATCCTACACACCATTTCATTTTACTATATACTGAGGGACTGTCCATCCTACACACCATTTCATTTTACGATATACTGAGGGACTGTCCATCCTACACACCATTTCATTTTACTATATACTGAGGGACTGTCCATCCTGCACACCATTTCATTTTACTATATACTGAGAGACTGTCCATCCTACACACCATTTCATTTTACTATATACTGAGGGACTGTCCATCCTACACACCATTTCATTTTACTATATACTGAGAGACTGTCCATCCTGCACACCATTTCATTTTACTATATACTGAGAGACTGTCCATCCGACACACCATTTCATTTTACTATATGCTGAGGGACTGTCCATCCTACACACCATTTCATTTTACTATATACTGAGGGACTGTCCATCCTACACACCATTTCATTTTACTATATACTGAGAGACTGTCCATCCTGCACACCATTTCATTTTACTGTATACTGAGAGACTGTCCATCCGACACACCATTTCATTTTACTATATGCTGAGGGACTGACCATCCTACACACCATTTCATTTTACGATATACTGAGGGACTGTCCATCCTGCACACCATTTCAACAACCACCTGTCTTTATCCAGTGCCTTTATCATTGTAAAACATCCCATGACTCTTCAGAGCATCGTTAGCAAACACCATTTGACCCCGAACCACATGAGGAGATATTAGGACAGGTGACCAAAAGCTTGGTCAAAGTGGTCGCTTTTGAGGAGAGTGTTGGAGTAGAGGCGGAGAGGTTTAGGGAAGGAATTCCAGAGCTTAGGGCCTAGACAGCTGAAGGCACGGCTGCCAATGGTGGAGCGATGGAAATCGGGGGATGGACAAGAGACATGTTCTGGAGTGGCCCTTTCCCACCGCAGGGTGGCAGACAGTTATCAGGATCATGTGACAAGGGCAATCAGGCAGTGAGGACACTGGAGGATATCCAAAGGACAGAGTTATACCAAGGTATTTTAGCCATCTCAATCCTCGTTCTTTTTTCTTGTGCCAGCTGTTCTGAATTATTTGTGCCCCAGTATTATTGGCAATGGAAGAGGAGGAGGACTTACAGAGGGATGCAGGTCAGGGTGCATTCGAGATGCTCTGTGCCCACCCGTAGGTGAACATCCCTTGCTTGGACAGGTGGCGTCTCCTCTTCCCAAAGAAAGCTGCGACAACAAACTGGACGATACCACTAATGTTTGTGAATGCCTGACAAAATATAATCCTCAATGCTTCATATTCCAAACACATCTATGCCCTGCATTTTGGGGGCACACTGTGGCATACAGCCAGTGTGCCCTGATTGGTGGCATCTTGGCAGGCCCTTGCACGCCTACCTGGCAGTGAGTGGGGAGCTAATTTCTCAAAGTCTGGGTCAGTTGAGAGGCAAGAGCAGGATTGTGACACCAAGAGTCGGATCGTCCTTCTTGCAGGGGTGGGGCAGTCCTGACTATGGGGGTAGTGCCAACCTATGGGGGGGTAGTGCCATAGACTAAAATCACCAACCTCCATCCAACCATCTCACATAGCACGACCTCCACCTGACCAGCCAGTGGTTCAAACTAAGAGCTAAATTACTATTAATTTATTACATTAATAACTTAACCAGATAAACTAATTAAAAACACCGAGTAAATAGAATCATCATAGACAGGTTACAGCACGGAAGGAGGCCATTCGACCAGTCGAGTCCGTGCCGGCTCTGCGCAAGAACAATCCAGCTAGTCCCACTCCCCCGCCCTTTCCCCGTAGCCCTGCAAATTTTTTCCCTTCAAGTACTTATCCAGTTCCCTTTTGAAGGCCATGATTGAATCTGCCTCCACCACCCCCTCGGGCAGTGCATTCCAGATCCTAACCACTCGCTGTGTAAAAAAGTTTTTCCTCATGTCACCCTTCCGCCAATGGGAACAGTTTCTCTCTATCTACTCTGTCTGGACCCTTCATGATTTTGAACACCTCGATCAAATCTCCTCTCAACCTTCTCTGTTCCAAGGAGAACAATCCCAGATTCTCCAGTCGATCCATGTAACTGAAGTCCCTCATCCCTGGAACCATTCTGGTAAATCTCCTCTGCACCCTCTCTAAGGCCTTCACATCTTTCCTAAAGTGCAGTGCCCAGAATTGGACACAATACTCCAGCTGGGACCGAACCAGTGTTTTATAAAGGTTCATCATGACTTCCTTGCTCTATGCCTCTATTTATAAAGCCCAGGATCCTGTATGCTTTTTCAAACACTTTCTCAACCTGCCCTGCACCATCAAAGGTCAACCCCCAGATCTCTCTGATCCTGTACCCCTTTTAGAATTGTTCCCTCTTGTTTATTTTGCCTCTCCTTGTTCTTCCTACCAAAATGTATCACTTTGCACTTTTCTGCGTTAAATATCATCTGCCACGTGTCCGCCCATTCCACCAGCCTGTCTATGTCCTCTTGAAGTATATCACTATCCCCCTCACTGTTCACTTCCAAGTTTTGTATCTTCTGCAAATTTTGAAATTGTGCCCTGTATACCCACGTCATTAATAATTATCACGAAAAGCAGTGGTCCCAGCACCGACCCCTGGGGAACACCACTGTACACCTCCCTCCAGTCCGAAAAACAACCGTTCACCATTACTCTCTGTTTCCTGTCACTTAGCCAATTCTATATCCATGCTGTCACTGCCCCTTTTATTCCATGGGCTTCAATTTTGCTGACAAGCCTATCATGTGGCATTTTATCAAACGCCTTTTGAAAGTCCATATACACAACATCAACCGCACTACCCTCATCGACCCTCCCTGTTACCTCATCAAAAAACTCAATCAAGTTAGTTAAACACGATTTGCCTTTAACAAATCCGTGCTGACTTTCCTGAATGAATCCACACTTGTCCAAGTGACTGTTAATTCTGACCCGGATTATTATTTCTAAAAGTTTCCCCACCACCGAGGTTAAACTGACTGGCCTGTAGTTGCTGGGTTTATCCTTACACCCTTTTTTGAACAAGGGTGTAACATTTGTAATTCTCCAGTCCTCTGGCACCTCCCCCGTATCTAAGGATGTTTGGAAGATTATGGCCAGTATCTCCGCAATTTCCACCCTTACTTCCCTCAGCAACCGCGGAAGCATCCCATCCGGACCGGGTGATTTATCTACTTTAAGTCTTTCTGGTGCCTCCTCTTTATCAATTTTTAGGCCATCGAGTATCTCAACTACCCCCTTCTTTTACTGTGACTTTGGCAGCATCTTCTTCATATTCATAGAAAATTTATGGCACAGAAGGAGGCCATTCGGCCCATCGTGTCCACACTGGCTGAAAATGAGCCACCCAGCTTAATCCCTCTTTCCCGCACTTGGTCCGTAGCCCTGCAGGTCACGGCTCTTCAGGTTCACATCCAGGTATTTATTAAATGAGTTGAGGGTTTCTGCCTCTCCCACCCTCTCAGGCAGTGAGTTCCAGACCCCCACCACCCTCTGGGTGAAAACATTTCTCCTCAGCTCCCCTCTAATCCTTCTACCAATCACTTTAAATCTATGCCCCCTGGTTATTGACCTCTCTGCTAAGGGAAATAGGTCCTTCCTATCCACTCTATCTCAGCCCCTCATAATTTTGTACACCTCAATTAAATCTCCCCTCAGCCTCCTTTGTTCCATAGAGAACAACCCCAGCCTATCCAATCTTTCCTCATAGCTAAAATTCTCCAGTCCTGGCAACATCCTCGTAAATCTCCTCTGCACCCTCTCCAGTGCAATCACATCCTTCCTGTAATGTGGTGACCAGAACTGTACGCAGTACTCAAGCTGTGGCCTAACTAGTGTTTTATACAGTTCTAGAATAACCTCCCTGCTCTTATAGTCCAGGCCTCGGCTAATAAAGGAAAGTATCCCGTATGCCTTCTTAATCACCTTATCTACCTGTCCTGCTCCCTTCAGGGATCTGTGGACATGCACTCCAAGGTCCCTCACTCCCTCCACACCTCTCAGTATCCTCCCATTTATTGTGGATTCCCTTGCCTTGTTTGCCCTCCCCAAATGCATTACCCCACACTTCTCCGGATTGAATTCCATTTGCCACTTTTCTGCCCACCTGACCAGTCCATTGATATCTTCCTGCAGTCTACAGCTTTCCTCCTCACTATCAACCACACGGCCAATTTTTGTGTCATCTGCAAACTTCTTAATCATGCCCCCTACATTTATGTTTAAATCATTAATATATATCACAAAAAGCAAGGGACCGAGTACTGAGCCCTGCGGGAACCCACTGGAAACAGCCTTCCAGTCACAAAAACACCCATCGACCATTACCCTTTACTTCCTGCCACTGAGCCAATTTTGGATCCAACTTGCCACTCTCCCTTGGATCCAATGGGCTTGTACTTTTTTGACCAGTCTGCCATGTGGGACCTTGTCAAAAGCCTCGCTAAATTCCATGTAGATATCATCAAATGCACTACCTTCATCGACCCTCCTTGTTACCGCCTCAAAAAATTCAATCAAGTCAGTCAGACACGACCTTCCCTGAACAAATCCGTGCTGACTGTCCTTGATTACTCCGTGCTTTTCTAAATGACGGTTTATCCTGTCCCTCAGAATTGATACCAATAATTTGCCCACCACCAAGGTTAGACTGACTGGCCTGTAATTACTCGGTCTGTCCCTCGCTCCCTTTTCAAACAATGGTTAGCAGTCCTCCAATCCTCTGGCACCTCGCCTGTATCCAGTGAGGATTGGAAAATGATGGTCAGAGTCTCCGCTATTTCCTCCTTTGCTTCTTTTAACAGCCTGGGATACATTTCATCTGGGCCTGGTGATTTATCTACTTTCAAAGATGCTAATCCCCTGAACACTTCCTCTCTCACTATGTTTATCCCGTCCAATATTTCACACTCCTCCTCCTTAACTACAATCTCTGCATCGTCCCCGTCTTTTCTGAAGACAGACGCAAAGTATTCATTAAGAACCAAACCCACATCTTCCACCTCCACACACAGGTTACCTTTTTGGTCTCTAATAGGCCCTACTCTTTCCTTAGTTATCCTCTTGCTCTTTATGTATTTATAAAACATCTTTGGGTTTCCCTTGATTTTACTTGCCAATATTTTCTCGTGCCCTCTCTTTGCTTTCCTAATTTCCTTTTTAATTTCACCTCTGCACTTTCTATCCTCCTCTGGGCTTTCTGTAGTATTGAGTTCCCGGTGTCTATCATAAGCTTCCCTTTTCTGCCTTATCTTACCCTGAATGCTCCTGGTCATCCAGGGGGCTCGAGATTTGGCAGCCCCTCCCTTTTTTCTTTGTGGGGACATGTTCACTCTGCACCCCTTGAATCTCCCCTTTGAATGTCTCCCATTGCTCTGACACCGATTTACCTTCAAGTCGCTGTTTCCAGTTTACTTCTGCTAAATCACTTCTCAGTTTAGTAAAATTGACCTTTCCCCAATTGAGAACTTTAACTCCTGCTCTGTCTTTGTCCTTTTCCAACACTATGCTAAAACTAACTGAATTATGATCACTGCCACCAAAATGCTCTCCCACTGATACTCCTTCCACCTGCCCAGCCTCATTCCCTAAAACTAAATCCAGAACTGCCCCCTCTCTTGTTGGGCTTGCTACGTACTGGCTAAAAAAGTTCTCCTGAATGCAATTTAAGAGTTCTGCACCCTATAAACTGTTTGTATCCCAGTTAATATTAGGGTAGTTGAAATCCCCGACTATTACTGCCCTACTATTTTTGCACTTCTCAGAAATTTGCCTATATATTCTTCCTTGGTAAAGACAGATGCAATGTACTCATTGAGTACCTCAGCGATGCCCTCTGCATCCATGCGTAGATCTCCTTTTTGGTCCTGAATTGGTCCCATCCCTCCTCTTACTACCCGTTTACTGTTTATATTCCCTTTTAGACTTTTAGATTCCCTTTTATATTTGCTGCCAGTCTATTCTCATACTCTCTCTTTACCCCTCTTATTTCCTCTTTCACTTCCCCTCTGAACTTTCTACATTTAGCCTGATTCTCACTTGTGTTATCAACCTGACATCTGTCATTCGCCCCCTTTTTTCTGCTTCATCTTACTCTCTATCTCTTTCGTCATCCAGGGAACTCTGGCTTTAGTTGCCCTACCTTTCCCCCTTGTGGGAATGTACCTGAACCATCTCCTCTTTAAAGGCCGCCCTCTGTTTGATTACAGTTTTACCTGCCAATCTCTGATTCTAATTTACCCCCGGGCCAGATCCGTTCTCAACCCACTGAAACTGGCCCTCCTCCAATTGAGTATTTTTACTCTAGATTGCTCCTTGATCTTTTCCATGGACCTTATGATACTCCGATGGCTGTTCCCTAAATATTCCCCACAAACACTCGAATAAAAACGTTTAATTAAATAAATAAATCAAGGTTAGAACGAGATGGAGGGCAGGTGTTGCATCGTAACTACAGCATGTAGGAGTTTGTGGAGGCCTGTGAGATCCCCGGCAACCACATCTGCAGTAAGTGTCTGTAACTCGAGGAACTTCGGCGCAGAGCTGTTGAGCTGGAGTCCGATCTGCAGACGTTGCGATGCATCCGAAAGGGGGGGGGGGGGGGGGGGGCGGGGGGGAGAGTTATCTGGACACTTTGATCCAGGAGGCAGTCACATCCCTTTGGGTTAGGTAGTAGTTTAGATTTGGTCTGTGGTCAGGGACAGGAGGATGTGACTGCCAGGCAGGCAGGTATGGGGACCTGGGACGTAGTGATGGAGGAGCCTCAGCCTTTTGACCTTGTCCAACAGATACGAGGTACTTGCTACCTGTCTGGACGAGAACAAAGACTACTGGGAGGATGGGCAAACTGACTATGGCACCGTGCTGGAGGAGGCCATTCAAGTGGAATGTGGTAGTGGTAGGGAATAGTCAGGGGGATAGAGATTGTAGATACCGAGAATCCTGAAGGCAGTGTTGCTGCCCGGTGCCAGGAATAAGGACAGCTCTTCGTGGCTGGAGAAGAACTTGGAGCATGAGGGGGAGGATCCAGTTGTCGTGGTCCACGTAGGGACCAACGACATAGGCAGAATGAGGATCTGCTGCGGGAGTTTGAGGAGCGAGGGTCCAAATTAATAAGCAGAACCTCAAAAGGTAATAATCTCTGGATTCCTACCTGAGCCACGTGCAAATTGGCATTGGGTCAAACAGATCAGAGAGTTAAATGCGTGGCTCAAAGAGTGGTGAGGGAGACAGGAGTTTCGATTCATGGGGCACTGACACCAGTACTGGGGAAAGAGGGAGCTGTTCCATTGGGATGGGCTTCACTTAAACCGGGCTGG
The DNA here is from genome assembly GCF_035084215.1 of Heptranchias perlo. NCBI lineage: Eukaryota > Metazoa > Chordata > Chondrichthyes > Hexanchiformes > Hexanchidae > Heptranchias > Heptranchias perlo. The sequence goes on from NW_027138796.1 coordinate 879,936, forward strand.
GGCCAGCGTCCTGGTGAATCGAATGACTAGGGTGGTAGATAGGGTTTCAAATAAAAAGTAGGGGTGTGGGACAAGGGATCAGGTGAGGGGAAATTTAGAAATCTAAAGAGAAAAGTCAAGGCCATCGAGCAGTGTAGCGATTTGGGTAAAGATAAAGAGAGTGTGACAGGAAGGGACAGAATTTAACAGTAATCGTGCATATAAGGTCAAATCAGGGCAAAACAGTAAAAAGTTAAAATGAAAAGTGCTTTATCTGAACGCACAAAACATTCAAAACAAGAGAGAGGAATTAATGGCACAAATCGAGATAAATGGGTTTGATCTCGGAGCCAGTACTGAGACACGGTCGCAAGGTGACCAAAGTTGGGAACTAAATATTCCAGGGTACTTGACTTTTCGGAAAGACAGGCAGAATGGAAAAGGAGTGGGGGGGAAGCCCTGATTATAAAGGATGACCAAGACAGTAGTGAGAGAGGGTCTCGGAAGATCAGAAAATAGAATCAGTATGGGTGGAGATAAGAAATAACAAGAAGCAGAAAATACTGGTGGGAGTGGTTTATAGGCCCCCTGACAGTAGGTATACTATTGGACAGAGAATTTATTAATTAAGAAACAAGAGGAGCTTGTGACAAAGGTAATGTAATAATCGTGGGGACTTCAATCTTCACATAGACTGGGCAAATCAAATTGGCAAAAGTAGTCTGGAGGACGAATTCATGGAATGTATTCGAGACGGTTTCCTAGAACAATATGTCGTGGAACCAACCAGGGAACAGGCTATTTTAGATCTTGTCTTGTGTAATGAGACAGGTTTAATTAGTAATCGCATAGTAAGGGATCCTCTGGGGAAGAGTGATCATAATATGATGAATTGCAGAGTTCAAGAGTGACGTACTTAAGTCTTAAACTTAAATAAAGCCAATTACATCGGTATGAGGGACGAGTTGGCTAAGGTTGATTGGGAAATTAGATTAAAAGATATGACGGGAGATTAGCAATGGCAAACATTTGAAGAAATATTTAATAATTCTCAACAAATGTATATTCCATTGAGAAATTAAAAATTCCACAGGAAAAGTGATCCATCCGTGGCTAACTAAAGAAGTTAAGAATAGTATTAGATCAAAAGAAGATTATTATGTTGGCAAGAATAGTAAGCCTGAGGATTGGGAGTTTTAGAAATCACCAAAAGATGACCCAGGAATTGATAGAGGGAGAAAATAGAATGAGAGTAAACTAGCAAGAAATATAAAAACAGATTGTATGAGCTTCTAGTAATATATAAAAAGGAAGAGATTAGCAAAAGTAAACGTGGGTCCCTTAGAGACTGAGACAGGAGAAATTATAATGGGGAATCAGGAAATGGCAGAGACATTGAACAGATATTTTGTATCTGTCTTCACAGTAGAAGACACAAAAAAATACCAGAAATAGTGGGGAACCAAGGGTCTAATGAGAGAGAGGAACTTAAAGTAATTAATATCAGTAAAGAAAAAGTACTGGAGAAATTAATGGGACTAAAAGCCGACAAATCCCCTGGACCTGATGGCCTACGTCCTAGGGTTATAAAAGAGGAGGCTGCAGAGATAGTGGATGCATTGATTGTGATCTTCCAAAATTCCCTAGATTCTAGAACGGTCCCTGTGGATTGGAAGGAAGCAAATGTAACCCCGCTATTCAAGAAAGGAGGGAGAGAGAAAACAGGGAACTACAGGCCAGTTAGCCTGACATCATTATTAAGGACATCCATTATTAAGGAAGTGGTAACAGGGCACTTAGAAAATCATAATATGATTAGGCAGAGTCAACATGGTTTTATGAAAGGGAAATTGTGATTGATTAATTTATTAGAGTTTTTTGAGGATGTAACTAGCAGGGTAGATAAAGGGGAACCAGTGGTATGTAGTGTATTTGGATTTTCAAAAGGCATTCGATAAGGTGCCACACAAAAGGTTGTTACACAAGATAAGGGCTCATGGGATTGGGGGTAATATATTAGCATGGATAGAGGATTGGTTAACGGACAGAAAACAGAGAGTAGGAATAAACAGGTCATTGTCAGGTTGTCAGGCTGTAACTAGTGGGGTACCACAAGGATCAGTGCTCGGGCCTCAGCTATTTACAATCTATATTAATGACTTAGATGAAGGGACCGAGTGTAATGTATCCAAATTTGCTGATGATACAAAGCTAGGTGGGAAAGTAAGCTGTGAGGAGGACACAGATTCTGCAAAGGGATATAGACAGGTTAAGTGAGTGGGTAAGAAGGTGGCAGATGGAGTATAATGTGGGGAAATGTGAGGTTATTCACTTTGGTAGGAAGAATAGAAAAACAGAATAATTTTTAAATAGTGAGAAACTATTAAATGTTGGTGTTCAGAGGGATTTGGGTGTCCTTGTACACGAAACACAGAAAGTTAACATGCAGGTACAGCAAGCAATTAGGAAGGCAAATGGTATGTTGGCCTTTATTGCAAGGAGGTTGGAGTACAAGAGTAAGGAAGTCTTGCTGCAATTGTACAGGGTTTTGGTGAGGCCACACCTGGAGTACTGTGTACAGTTTTGGTCTCCTTGTCTTAGAGGGGGTGCAATGAAGGTTCATTAGATTGATTCCTGGGATGAGAGGGTTGTCCTATGAGGAGAGATTGAGTAGAATGGGCCGATACTCTCTGGAGTTTAGAAGAATGAGAGGTGATCTCATTGAAACATAAGATTCTGAAAGGGTTTGACGGGGCAGATGCTGAGAGGCTGTTTCCCATAGCTGGAGAGTCTCGAACTAGGGGACATAGTCTCAGGATAAGGGGTCGTCCATTTAGGACCGAGATGAGGAGAAATTTCTTCACTCAGAGGGTTGTGAATCTTTGGAATTCTCTACCCCAGAGGGCTGTGGATGCTCAGTCATTGAGTATATTCAAGGCTGAGATCGATAGAATTTTGGACTCTTAAACGAATCAAGGGAAATGGGGATCGAAGATCAGCCATGATCTTATTGAATGGCGGAGCAGGCTCGAGGGGCCGAATGGCCTACTCCTGCTCCTATTTCTTATGTTCTTAACCCACACTTACCTTGAACCCAGTCGGGCACCAATCAACGAACTGGATCGAGCGCTTGGTCTTGATGGTGGCAATGGCGGCGTTGACATCCTTTGGCACTACGTCTCCTCGGTACAGCATGCAGCACGCCATGTACTTGCCCTGGCGGGGGTCGCACTTTACTGTCTGGTTGGCTGGCTCAAAGCAGGAGTTGGTGATCTCTGACACAGATATTTGCTCGTGGTAAGCCTTCTCGGCCGAAATAAGGGGGGCGTAGGTTAATAATGGGAAGTGAATGCGGGGATAGGGGACCAGGTTGGTTTGGAACTCAGTCAGGTCCACGTTGAGGGCACCGTCGAACCGTAGTGACGCCGTGATGGATGACACCATCTGTCCAACAAGACGGTTGAGATTGGTGTACGTTGGACGCTCAATGTCAAGGTTACGCCGACATATGTCGTAAACAGCCTCATTGTCGAACATGAAGGCACAGTCAGAGTGCTCGAGGGTACAGTGGGTGACGAGCACGGAGTTGTACGGCTCGACCACCGCAGTGGAAATCTGCGGCGCAGGGTAAACGGCAAACTCCAGTTTGGACTTCTTGCCGTAGTCCACAGATAGTCTCTCCATCAGGAGGGATGTAAAACCCGAGCCGGTCCCACCCCCGAAACTGTGGAAAATGAGGAAACCCTGGAGTCCCGTGCACTGGTCAGCCTGTGGGCAAAGAAGGTACAAATCATCATATGGTACAAAGAAAAAGACTGCAAAAAATAGACACTACCCGCAACCAAATTCAGGGGTATAGTTAATACCGAGGAGGACTGTGACAAAATAAAGGAAGACATTAATAAACTTGCAGAATGGGCAAATGAACTTCAATATAGATAAGTGTGAGGTGCTGCATTTTGGTAGGAAGAGTAAGGAGGCCTCATACTGCTTGGATAATAAGAGTCTAAACAGGGTAGAGGCGCAGAGGGATCTGGGGGTACAGATACACAAATCAGTAGAAGTAGCGACACAGGTTAATAAGGCCATAAAAAAGGCAAACCAAGCACTGGGGTTCATTTCTGGAGGGATAGAATTGAAAAGCAGAGAAGTTATGTTAAACTTGTATAGAACCTTGGTTAGACCACACTTGGAGCACTGGGCACAGTTCTGGTCTCCATATCACACTTGGAGCACTGGGCACAGTTCTGGTCTCCATATCACACTTGGAGCACTGGGCACAGTTCTGGTCTCCATATCACACTTGGAGCACTGGGCACAGTTCTGGTCTCCATATCACACTTGGAATACTGGACACAGTTCTGGTCTCCATATCACACTTGGAGCACTGAGCACAGTTCTGGTCTCCATATCACACTTGGAATACTGGGCACAGTTCTGGTCTCCATATCACACTTGGAATACTGGGCACAGTTCTGGTCTCCATATCACACTTGGAATACTGGGCACAGTTCTGGTCTCCATATCACACTTGGAATACTGGGCACAGTTCTGGTCTCCATATCACACTTGGAATACTGGGCACAGTTCTGGTCTCCATATCTTTTAATTGAAGTGAAATTGGTGGGATTCATTTAATTTGAATTAAGTAGTTAAAGGGTAAGTCATGTCAGGACAGCCCAGCCCCGTGTTATGCTCTTCCTGCTCTATGTGGGAAATCAGGGACCCTTCCGGTGTCCCTGACGACCATGTGTGCGGGAAATGTATCCAGCTGCAGCTACTGACAAACCGCATTGCGGCACTGGAGCTGCAGATGGATTCATTATGGAGCATTCACGATGCTGAGAACGTCGTGGATAGCACGTTTAGTGAGATGGTCACACCGCAGGTAAAGGTTGTACAGGCAGGAAGTAATTGGGTGACCACCAGGCAGGGTAAGAGGAGAAGGCAGGCAGTGCAGGGGTCCCCTGTGGCCGTCCCCCTCTCAAACAAATATACCGCTTTGGATATTGTTGAGGGGGATGACTTATCAGGAGAAGGCAGCAGCAGCCAACTTCCTGGCACCAGGGGTAGCTCTGCTGCACAGGCTGGGAGGAAAAAGAGTGGAAGAGCTATAGTGGTAGGGGATTCTATCGTAAGGGGAACAGACAGGCATTTCTGTGGCCGTAAACGTGACTCCAGGATGGTTTGTTGCCTCCCTGGTGCCAGGGTCATGGATGTCACTGAGCGGCTTCAGGGCATTCTCAAGGGGGAGGGTGAGCAGGCAGAGGTCGTGGTCCACATTGGGACCAACGACATAGGTAGGAAGGGAGATGAGGTCCTGCATCAAGAATTTAGGGAGCTAGGTAGCAGATTAAAGAGCAGGACCTCAAAGGTTGTAATCTCTGGATTACTCGCAGTGCCACGGGCTAGTGAGTATAGAAATAGGAGGATAGAACAGATGAATGCATGGCTAAAGAGTTGGTGCAGGAGGGAGGGTTTCAGTTTCCTGGATCACTGGGCCTGCTTCTGGGGAAGGTGGGACTTGTACAAGTCGGACGGGTTGCACCTGAACCAGAGCGGGACAAATATCCTTGCGGGGAGGTTTGCTAGCACTGTTGGGGGGGGTTTAAACTAACTTGGCAGGGGGATGGGATACAGAGTGGAGCTACAATAGGGGGTGATGTGCAGCCAAATATAGAGAAAAAAACAAGTCAGCTTGGAAGACAGGGCAAATATGTGAGGGCAAGGCTGGATGGCATCTATTTTAATGCAAGGAGTCTTGCGAATAAGGTGGATGAACTGAAGGTGTTGATAAACACATGGGAGTATGATATTGTTGCTGTCACAGAGACATGGTTGAGGGAGGGGCAAGACCGGCAGCTCAATATTCCGGGGTACAGAATCTTCAGGCGAGACAGAGGGGGAGGTATAAGAGGAGGGGGGGTCGCAATATTAATTAAAGAATCAATTACTGCCATAAGGAGGGATGATATATTAGCAGGTTCCTCTAATGAGGCCATATGGGTGGAGCTTAAAAACAAAAAGGGGGCAAGCACTTTGATGGGAGTGTACAATAGGCCCCCAAACAGTCAGGGGAAGATCGAGGAACAGATATGTCGGCAAATCTCAGAAAATTGTGCAAATAATAGGGTAATAATCGTGGGGGATTTCAACTTCCCCAATATTAACTGGGATACTCAGAGTGTAAAAGGCTTAGAGGGTACAAAATTCTTAACGTGCATCCAGGAGAGCTTTTTGAGCCAGCATGTAGAAAGTCCTACAAGAGAGGGGGCGGTACTGGACCTAATTCTAGGGAATGTGGCCGGCCAAGTGGAAGAAGTGCTAGTAGGTGAGCACTTTGGTGACAGTGACCATAATTCGGTGAGATTTAAGGTGGTCATGGAAAAGGACAGGGAGGGGCCGGAAATAAAGGTTCTAAATTGGGGGAAGGCCGATTTTAATAGGATAAGGCAGGATCTGGCCAAAATGGACTGGGATCAGCTGCTTGTAGGAAAATCCGCATCGGAGCAATGGGAGTCTTTCAGAAGGGAGATTGAGACCATACAATGGCAACATGTTCCCGTAAAGGTCAAGGGTGGTTCCAAGAACTCCAGGGAACCTTGGATGTCAGGGGATATACGAGAATGGATTAGGAAAAAAAGGAGTGCTTTTGGCAGATACAAAAGGCTAAAGACGGAGGAAGCCCTAGAGGAGTACAAAAAGTGCAGGGGGATACTTAAAAAAGAAATTAGGAGATCAAGGAGGGGCCATGAAATAACACTGGCGAGCAAAATAAAGGAAAATCCTAAGATGTTTTATAAGTATATTAAGGGTAAGAGGATGACTAGGGAAAAAATAGGGCCCATTAGGGACAAAAATGGCAATCTGTGTGTGGGGCCGGCAGATGTAGGAGGGGTTCTAAATGAATTTTTTGCATCTGTTTTCACTCTGGAGAAGGACGATGTAGACATAGAAATACGGCAGGGGGACTGTGATATACTCGAACATATTAACATCGAGCGGGAGGAGGTATTGGCGGTTTTAGCAGGCCTAAAAATGGATAAATCCCCAGGCCCGGACGAAATGTATCCCAGGCTACTGTGTGAGGCAAAGGAGGAGATTGCGGGGGCTCTGACACATATATTCAGAACCTCTCTGGCCACAGGGGATGTGCCAGAGGACTGGAGAACCGCTAATGTAATACCATTATTCAAGAAGGGGAGTAGGGAAAAACCGGGGAACTACAGGCCAGTGAGCCTAACATCAGTGGTAGGAATATTATTGGAAAAAATTCTGAAGGACAAAATTAGTCTCCACTTGGAGAAGCAAGGATTAATCAGGGATAGTCAACATGGCTTTGTCAAGGGAAGATCATGTCTGACTAATTTGATTGAATTTTTTGAGGGGGTGACTAGGCGTGTGGATGAGGGTAACGCAGTGGATGTGGTATACATGGATTTCAGTAAGGCCTTCGATAAAGTCCCCCACAGGAGACTGGTCAAGAAGGTACGAGCCCATGGAATCCAGGGTGCCTTGGCACTTTGGATACAAAACTGGCTTAGTGGCAGAAGGCAGAGGGTGATGGTCGAAGGTTGTTTTTGTGACTGGAAGCCTGTGGCCAGTGGGGTACCACAGGGATCGGTGCTGGGTCCCTTGCTGTTTGTGGTCTACATTAATGACTTGGATATGAATGTAAAAGGTATGATCAGTAAGTTCGCTGATGATACAAAAATTGGTAGGGTGGTAAATAGCGAGGAGGATAGCCTCAGTCTGCAGGACGATATAGATGGGTTGGTCAGATGGGCGGAACAGTGGCAAATGGAATTTAACCCGGAAAAGTGCGAGGTGATGCACTTTGGAGGGACTAACAAGGCAAGGGAATACACAATGAATGGGAGGACCCTAGGCAAGACAGAGGGTCAGAGGGATCTTGGTGTGCAAGTTCACAGATCCCTGAAGGCGGCGGAACAGGTAGATAAGGTGGTAAAGAAGGCATATGGGATACTTGCCTTTATTAGCCGAGGCATAGAATATAAGAGCAAGGAGGTTATGATGGAGCTATATAAAACACTGGTTAGGCCACAGCTGGAGTACTGTGTGCAGTTCTGGTCGCCACACTACAGGAAAGATGTGATCGCTTTGGAGAGGGTGCAGAGGAGATTCACCAGGATGTTACCAGGGCTGGAGCGCTTCAGCTATGAAGAGAGACTGGGAAGATTGGGTTTGTTTTCCTTGGAGCAGAGGAGGCTGAGGGGGGACATGATTGAGGTGTACAAAATTATGAGGGGCACTGATAGGATGGATACTAAGGAGCTTTTTCCCTTCGTTGAGGGTTCTATAACAAGGGGACATAGATTCAAGGTAAAAGGCGGGAGGTTTAGAGGGGATTTGAGAAAGAACTTTTTCACCCAGAGGGTGGTTGGAGTCTGGAACTCACTGCCTGAAAGGGTTGTGGAGGCAGGAACCCTCACAACATTCAAGAAGCATTTGGATGAGCACTTGAAATGCCATAGCATACAAGGCTACGGACCAAATGCTGGAATATGGGATTAGAGTAGACAGGGCTTGATGGCCGGCGCGGACACGATGGGCCGAAGGGCCTCTATCCGTGCTGTATAACTCTATGACTCTATCTCACTTGGAATACTGGGCACAGTTCTGGTCTCCATATCACACTTGGAATACTGGGCACAGTTCTGGTCTCCATATCTCACTTGGAATACTGGGCACAGTTCTGGTCTCCATATCACACTTGGAATACTGGGCACAGTTCTGGTCTCCATATCCTTTTTATAATATAGAGGCATTGGAGAAGGTGCAAAAAAGATGTACTAGGATGATACCAGAACTGAGAGATTATACATATCAAGAAAGACTGAGGGGTGACCTGATAGAGGTCTTTACGATTATGAAGGGGTTTCGATAGGGTAGACGTAGAGAAGATGTTTCCACTTGTGGGGGGAGACCAGAACTAGGAGGCTATCAATATAAGAGAGTCACTAATAAATCCAATCGGGAATTCAGGAGAAACTCCTTTACCCAGAGAGCGGTGAGAATGTGGAACTCGCTCCCACATGGAGTGGTCGAGGGGAATAGAATCGATGGATTTAAGGGGAAGCTCGATAAACACATGAGGGAGAGAGGAATAGAAGGAGATGGTGATAGTGTGAGATGGAGTCGGGAGGGAGGAGGCTCGTGTGGAGCATAAACACCGGGATAGACCAGTTGGGCCGAATGGCCTGTTTCTGTGCTGTACATTCTATGTAATTCTACGTAATGTTAACCCCTCATTCCAGGACAGCGTTGGTACCTCTTTATTTCCCTACAATGTCTGATGCGTGATATTTTGCAATTGCAATCCTAAGTCTATCAACGGAATTGGCAAAAGACTCGACTGAGGTTTCACCGTGGCAGATAGTCACGGAAAGTGTTTACTGAAGCTCTGGACCCTCCACTTTTCACTCTCAGCCCCGACTTCAGGGACCAGTTGCAAAGATTCTCTCCTCATTAAAACAAAAACTGACACTTCCTTAAAGAGTGCCCAACAACAGGGCCAGGTTCACTGTTCATTTTCAGCATTGGCCACACACTGATGGGAGACGGGGCAAGCATTGAAATGTGGGTGAGGATCCAGGAGTGCTTTGCAAAGCAGCAGAGTCCCTGGCACTGGAAGGCAGGTCTGGGAAAGGAGATCAGCCATGGTTGGCCAGATACAAGCAATAATATTCTGTGATTCTAAAATTAAAGCTCGTGGAAGGGAAGGCAAATTATTGACATGGTTAGGAGATTGGTCAGGCTGTCGAGATAACGGGTATGTACTTGAACTGGAAGGAAGTGACTAGTGGTGTCCCACAAGGATCTGTGCTGGGACACCACAATTACAAGTAGACATCGATAGATTAAGTGAGTGGGCAAAAATGTGGCAGATCCATTTTGGACCAAAAAAAGGATCGATCAGAGCATTTCTTTACAATGGTGAAAAGCTCGGAACAGTGGAGGTCCAAAGAGATTATGTGGTCCCTGAATACAGATCTCAAATGTAACGGTCAGATACAAAATAATCAAAAAGGCTAATGGAATGCTCGCCTTTATATCTAGAGGGCTAGAATCTAAAGGGGAGGAAGTTTTGCTACAACTAAGGATGATAGAAGTGTGGAACTCTCTCCCATAAAAAGCAGAAGATGCTCGCTCAATTGACCATTTCAAATCGGAGAGCTAGATTTTTGTTGGCCAAGGGGATTAAGGGAAATGCAGCCAAGGTACAGATCAGCCATGAGCCCACTGAATGGCAGAACAGGCTCGAGGGGCTGAATGGCCTCCTCCAGTTCCGATGAAGGCTGCTCCACGTCGCAGCTTTCAAGGGAAACCTGCTGCACCTCAGCCCACCGTGTGACTGTGGAACAAGTCGATGACCGTTGTAGGAGGGCCCAAGTCTGGTTATCACCCCTACTGTAGGGGTGTCCAAACTGTGTTTTCATGGGCCACACAGGTACATTCCCCACCCCTCCGACTTCACTTTGCTGCGAATTTCACTGGAAGGGGGGTCTATATTGAGGGGCCGCCTGACGGAGCTGGTAACGGGCCTCGTGGCTGGGTCCCAATTGGATCAGAAGGCGTCAAGGCAAGGCTGCAGCTTGTGAGGAGGGGAGGCGGAGAGGAAGAAAGTGTGGCCTGTTCCAGGAGCAGTGATCCCGACTGCTTCCCAACATTGACAACTCAGTAAGTGATCAAGGGGTCACTCCCCTGTGGCTAGTCGCACACGCCTGGCTGCTGCGTTCCGAGTGGGACTGACAGAAGCAGACGACCCATCCCATCCCATCAGCAGGGAACGGCATGCTAAAGACCAAGGAAGGGTACGAGAGAAGAAATCACGCAATGTCTAAAGATTGCTTTTGAAGATGGGCGTGCGCTGTTTCACCTTGGAAGCCGACACATTGTTTAAACGGTCAATTCCACAGCTGCCAACCTGCAATGGGCTGGAATTGGTGCACGAGCCAGGAGATGGAGTGTGTCACACCACCATCGCTGCTACTGCTGCTTTATGTTGTGGTGACCAGATTAAAATGGGGCAGTTGAGAGCTATGGGCAAGCAAAGCAAATCGGCAGCTGAGGAAAGGGAGACAACCTACCACCTTCCGTATGCGATCCAAGACCAGATCCACGATCTCCTTGCCGATGGAGCAGTGGCCCCGTGCGTAGTTATTGGCCGCATCCTCCTTGCCGGTGATGAGTTGCTCGGGGTGAAAGAGCTGTCGGTAGGTGCCGGTGCGGACCTCATCTGGGGGCAGGGAACGGAGAGTTAAAAACAGGAAGAAAACAGAACATTCAAGCAACTTCGATGCGAGTCTGGCCACTTGTCTGAGGACATCCCCACAGTAATCTGTAGAGCTCCATTTATTCAAACCCATTCAAGGAGCTTCCTGGTTGCGGGAGCTTTGAGGCACTTAGGATTTTACACATTCCCGAGCCAAACCAACGCAAGATTCTCTTTATCCAAGGAAGGATATACTTTCCTTAAGGGGGGTGCAATGGATTGATTCCTGGGATGAGAGGGTTGTCCTATGAGGAAAGATTGAGTAGAATGGGCCGATACTCTCTGGAGTTTAGAAGAATGAGAGGTGATCTCATTGAAACATAAGATTCTGAGGGGGCTCGACAGGGTAGATGCTGAGAGGCTGTTTCCCCTGGCTGGAGAGTCTAGAACCAGGGGGCATAGTCTCAGGATAAGGGGTCGGCCATTCAAGACTGAGATGAGGAGGAATTTCTTCACTCAGAGGGTTGTGAATCTTTGGAATTCTCTACCCCAGAGGGCTGTGGATGCTCAGTCGTTGAGTGTATTCAAGGCTGAGATCGATAGATTTTTTGACTCGAGGGGAATCAAGGGATATGGGGATCGGGCGGGAAAGTGGAGTTGAGGTCGAAGATCAGCCATGATCTGATTGAATGGCAGAGCAGGCTCGAGGGGCCGAATGGCCTACTCCTGCTCCTATTTCTTACATTGGTTAAATGGGCAGGAACACAAGTGGATATCAGACTCAGGGTTTCTTGTACCTACGAGTGTGTCAGAGAGCTGGCACGTTTGCACACTTGGTGTACACTTGCTCAGAAGACGTCTTTCCAGTTGAGGACTCTTTGGCACAATGCTTTGTTCTGCCAACGAGCGTAGAGACTAAATGGATCTGCGGTCAGGTGTTAAATGGTCTGGGCCTGACACCTATCAGATAGATGCTGCACACACTCGGGTAGATTTCTGTCCTCACTGCCTGGGCGGTAAAATGGTGGAGTGGATCGCCCGCCTGACCTTTGTAAAACCCGCCCGATTCTCATGCCGCTGAAATCAGTAACTGGTGGTGACCCGATCTGCTAGATTATGCCCCAGGTGGTGAAAGTGGAAAATGTAACCCTCTATCTTTCAGTGTGCTTGCTCTGCTGCCTTGTTTGATTTTGAGAGAGAACTTTTTGACTTCCTCGGTTCCTAGTTTATCTACGACCCACCCTGACCATCTTACCTTGACTCAGTGATTGCCATCGTCTCCCTTCCATGGGTACAGTCCGACTACTCCCAACATCACATGTCTCACATTGTGCCCTCTGGTCTTGGCCCATCCCATTCCTCATCCGTGGAATGAGATACCATGGGGTTCCTACAGGACTGTCCCCTAGCATCAATTTCTTCAAGAAAGGAGGGAGAGGACGGGAGGGATAAAGAGAAAAGCTTATCTCCTATCCGTGCCCGAGAAGTGCTGGAGTGCCTGCCACCACCCTCATAGCAACAAAACATCACGGAAAGTACATCACGTAACTGTGCGGGCCATCGCAGGCGGTTAGTTTAGCGAGAACGCTGGATGACACATCAACAATCTCTCCCCTTACCGATCACAGTGGGCTCCAGATCTACAAACACGGCTCGGGGGATGTGCTTGCCCGCCCCCGTCTCACTGAAGAAGGTGTTGAAGGAGTCGTCCCCACCTCCGATGGTCTTGTCACTGGGCATCTGCCCATCTGGTTGGATCCCATGCTCCAGGCAATACAGCTCCCAGCAAGCATTGCCGATCTGCACTCCGGCCTGGCCAGCGTGGATTGAAAGACACTCACGCTAAAGAGTGGAGAACACAGGATTATTTACACAGGTAGGAGGACAATGCTTTATACAGTCAGTGGAGGTGAACCCGGAGGGAGTCACTTATACAACGACGAATTCAGTCAGTTTTACCAGGAGAGTCCTGCAGCTCACTCATCACTCCTGTCTTCATTTACAAATCACTCTTTCCATCACTTGAGGCGTCCTTTCTCTGCGACCCCCTCTCCTCCCAGGGCTACGACACTGCTCTCATCTAACTCCGAAGTAAGGCTCATGCCAATTATAACATTAAACTCAAGGTAAAATCGTTATCCGAAATATAAACCTATCCTCAAAAGCCAAATATACACCGAATCCCCAAAGTAACCCTGACCCCTAATCTGTGACCCGAACATTAACCCCAGTCTAATTGTGACCCTCCAGGTTAATTCCCCACCCTCTCGGGTGCTATGGCTGGAAGCCTGTGGGGTTTTCTGGAGCAGGAGGTCCTTGTAGGACTTTCCCCCCCCACAGGGCCACCTCTCCCCGTACTGGGTACAGCCTGACCCCTCAATCCCTCCGGTCCCTCTCCCTCCCTCCCTCACAGACAGGCCCTCCACACTAAGGGTGGGAGAGCCCCACTCATCTCCCTTCTCTGGGTGAGGGACAGCCCCTCTCTCACCCCCCCGCTCTCACCGGGTGAGGGACAGCCCCTCTCTCACCCTCCCCCTCTGTCTCTGGGTGAGGGACAGCCCCCTCTCTCTCACCCTCCCCTCTGTCTCTGGGTGAGGGACAGCCCCTCTCTCACCCCCCCCGCTCTCACCGGGTGAGGGACAGCCCCTCTCTCACCCTCCCCTCTGTCTCTGGGTGAGGGACAGCCCCTCTCTCACCCCCCCGCTCTCACCGGGTGAGGGACAGCCCCTCTCTCACCCTCCCCTCTGTCTCTGGGTGAGGGACAGCCCCTCTCTCACCCCCCCCCTGTCTTTGGGTGAGGGACAGCCCCTCTCTCACCCCCCCTCTGTCTCTGGGTGAGGGACAGCCCCTCTCTCACCCCCCCCGCTCTCACCGGGTGAGGGACAGCCCCTCTCTCACCCCCCTCTGTCTCTGGGTGAGGGACAGCCCCTCTCTCTCACCCCCCTCTGTCTCTGGGTGAGGGACAGCCCCTCTCTCACCCCCCCCCGCTCTCACCGGGTGAGGGACAGCCCCTCTCTCACCCCCCACTCTGTCTCTGGGTGAGGGACAGCCCCTCTCTCACCCCCCCTCTGTCTCTGGGTGAGGGACAGCCCCTCTCTCACCCTCCCCTCTGTCTCTGGGTGAGGGACAGCCCCTCTCTCACCCCCCTCTGTCTCTGGGTGAGGGACAGCCCCTCTCTCACCCCCCTCTGTCTCTGGGTGAGGGACAGCCCCTCTCTCACCCTCCCCTCTGTCTCTGGGTGAGGGACAGCCCCTCTCTCACCCCCACCTCTGTCTCTGGGTGAGGGACAGCCCCTCTCTCACCCCCGCCCTCTCTGGGTGAGGGACAGACCCTCTCTCACCCCCCCCCCTCTGTCTCTGGGGGAGGGACAGCCCCTCTCTCACCACCCCTCTGTCTCTGGGTGAGGGACAGCCCCTCTCTCACCCCCCCCCGCTCTCACCGGGTGAGGGACAGCCCCTCTCTCACCCCCCCTCTGTCTCTGGGTGAGGGACAGCCCCTCTCTCGCCCCCCTCTGTCCTCTGGGTGAGGGACAGCCCCTCTCTCACCCCTCCCCTCTGTCTCTGGGTGAGGGACAGCCCCTCTCTCACCCCCACCTCTGTCTCTGGGTGAGGGACAGCCCCTCTCTCACCCCCGCCCTCTCTGGGTGAGGGACAGACCCTCTCTCACCCCCCCCCCTCTGTCCCTGGGGGAGGGACAGCCCCTCTCTCACCACCCCTCTGTCTCTGGGTGAGGGACAGCCCCTCTCTCACCCCGCCCTCTCTGGGTGAGGGACAGCCCCTCTCTCACCCCCCCCTCTGTCTCTGGGGGAGGGACAGCCCCTCTCTCACCACCCCCTCTGTCTCTGGGTGAGGGACAGCCCCTCTCTCACCCCCCTCTGTCTCTGGGTGAGGGACAGTCCCTCTCTCACCCCCCCCCTCTCTGGGTGAGGGACAGACCCTCTCTCACCCCCCTCTGTCTCTGGGTGAGGGACAGTCCCTCTCTCACACCCCCCCCTCTCTGGGTGAGGGACAGCCCCTCTCTCACCCCCCCCCTCTCTGGGTGAGGGACAGTCCCTCTCTCACCCCCCCCCTCTCTGGGTGAGGGACAGTCCCTTTCTCACCCCTCCCCCACTTCTCTCCCCCCCCCTCTCTCACCATCTCTCCCCCTCTCTCACCATCTCCCCTCCCCCCTCTCCCTCCCTTCCTCTCCCTCACCATCTCTCCCTCCCTATCCCCCTCTCTCACCATCTCTCCCGACCCTCCCTACCTCTATCACACCATCTCTCACCATCTCTCCCACCATCCCTCCCTCCCTCTCTCACCATCTCTCACTCGCGACCTCCCTCACTCACCATCTCTCCCCCCTCCCTTCACCAACCCTCCCTCCCACCATCTCTTCTCCTCATCGCTCCCTCTCCCTCCATCTCACGCTCTCTCTCACACCCCTCCCCATCTCTCCTCTCCCTCCCTCCCCATCTCTCCCTCCCCATCTCCCTCTATCCCGTCCCCCCTCTCTCTCACCATCTCTCTCTCCTCTCTCCCTCCATCTCTCCATCTCTCCCTCCCCATCTCTCCATTCTCCCCCTCCCTCCATCATCATCTCCCTCCCATCTCTCCATCTCTCCCTCCCCATCTCTCATCTCTCCCTCCCCAACTCTCCCTCCCCATCTCTCCATCTCTCCCTCCCCCCCCATCTCTCCATCTCTCCCCTCCCCCCCATCTCTCCATCTCTCCCTCCCCCCCCATCTCTCCATCTCTCCTCCCCCCCATCTCTCCATCTCTCCCTCCCCCCCATCTCTCATCTCTCCTCCCCCCCCATCTCTCCATCTCTCCCTCCCCCCCCCATCTCTCCATCTCTCCCTCCCCCCCCATCTCTCCATCTCTCCCTCCCCCCCCATCTCTCCATCTCTCCCTCCCCCCCCATCTCTCCATCTCTCCCTCCCCCCCATCTCTCCACTCGCCCTCCCCCCCATCTCTCCATCTCTCCCTCCCCCCCCATCTCTCCATCTCTCCCTCCCCCCCCATCTCTCCATCTCTCCCTCCCCCCCATCTCTCCATCTCTCTCCTCCCTCCCCCCCCATCTCTCCATCTCTCCCTCCCCCCCCATCTCTCCTCTCTCCCTCCCCCCCCATCTCTCCATCTCTCCCTCCCCCCCATCTCTCCATCTCTCCCTCCCCCCCCATCTCTCCATCTCTCCCTCCCCCCCCATCTCTCCATCTCTCCCTCCCCCCCCATCTCTCCATCTCTCCCTCCCCCCCCCATCTCTCCATCTCTCCCTCCCCCCCCATCTCTCCATCTCTCCCTCCCCCCCCATCTCTCCATCTCTCCCTCCCCCCCCATCTCTCCATCTCTCCCTCCCCCCCCATCTCTCCATCTCTCCCTCCCCCCCCATCTCTCCATCTCTCCCTCCCCCCCCATCTCTCCATCTCTCCCTCCCCCCCAATCTCCATCTCTCCCTCCCCCCCCCATCTCTCCATCTCTCCCTCCCCCCCCATCTCTCCTCTCATCTCTCCCTCCCCCCCCATCTCTCCATCTCTCCCTCCCCCCCCATCTCTCCCTCCCCCTCCCATCTCTCCCTCCCCATCTCTCCCTCCCTCCCCATCTCTCCCTCTCATCTCTCCCTCCCTCCCATCTCTCCCTCCCCCCCATCTCTCCCTCCCTCCCCATCTCTCCCTCTCAATCTCTCCTCCCTCCCATCTCCCTCCCTCCCCATCTCTCCCTCCCATCTCCCTCTATCCCGTCCCCCCTCTCTCTCACCATCTCTCCCTCCCCCCCCATCTCCATCTCTCCCTCCCCCCCCATCTCTCCCTCCCCCCCCATCTCTCCATCTCTCCCTCCCCCCCCCATCTCTCCCTCTCAATCTCTCCCTCCCCCCCCCATCTCTCCCTCTCCATCTCCCTCCCTCCCCATCTCTCCCTACCCCTCCATCTCTCCATCTCTCCCTCCCCCCCCATCTCTCCCTCCCCCCCCATCTCTCCCTCTCCCATCTCTCCCCTCCCTCTCAATCTCTCCCTCCCCCCCCATCTCTCCATCTCTCCCTCCCCCCCATCTCCCCTCCCCCCCCATCTCTCCCTCCCCATCTCTCCCTCCCTCCCCATCTCTCCCTCTCAATCTCTCCCTCCCTCCCCATCTCTCCCTCCCCCCCCATCTCTCCCTCCTCCCCATCTCTCCCTCTCATCTCTCCCTCCCTCCCCATCTCTCCCTCCCTCCCATCTCTCCCTCCCCATCTCCCTCTATCCCGTCCCCCCTCTCTCTCACCTCTCTCCCTCCCCCCCCATCTCCATCTCTCCCTCCCCCCCCATCTCTCCCTCTCTCCCCCCCCATCTCTCCATCTCTCCCTCCCCCCCCATCTCTCCCTCTCATCTCTCCCTCCCCCCCATCTCTCCATCTCTCCCTCCCCCCCATCTCTCCCTCTCCATCTCTCCCTCCCTCCCCATCTCTCCCTCCCCCCCATCTCTCCCTCCCATCTCCTCTCTCCCTCCCCCTCTCTCTCCATCTCTCCCTCCCCCCCATCTCTCCATCTCTCCCTCCCCCCCCATCTCTCCATCTCTCCCTCCCCCCATCTCTCCATCTCTCCCTCCCCCCCATCTCTCCATCTCTCCTCCCCCCCATCTCTCCATCTCCCTCCCCCCCATCTCTCCATCTCTCCCTCCCCCCCATCTCTCCCTCTCATCTCTCCCTCCCCCCCATCTCTCCATCTCTCCCTCCCTCCCCCATCTCTCCCTCTCCCATCTCTCCCTCCCCCCCATCTCTCCCTCCCTCCCCCATCTCTCCCTCCCTCCCATCTCTCCCTCCCTCCCATCTCTCCCTCCCTCCCCATCTCTCCCTCCCTCCCCATCTCTCCCTCTCCATCTCTCCCTCCCCCCCCATCTCTCCCTCTCATCTCTCCCTCCCCCCCCATCTCTCCTCCCTCCCCCCCATCTCTCCCTCCTCTCCCCATCTCTCCCTCCCTCCCCCATCTCTCCCTCCCTCCCCATCTCTCCCTCTCAATCTCTCCCTCCCTCCCCCATCTCTCCCTCCCCCCATCTCTCCCTCCCCCCATCTCTCCCTCCCTCTCCCATCTCTCCCTCCCTCCCCATCTCTCCCTCCCTCCCCATCTCTCCCTCCTCCCCATCTCTCCCTCTCAATCTCTCCCTCCCTCCCCATCTCTCCCTCTCAATCTCTCCCTCCCAATCTCTCCCTCCCAATCTCTCCCTCCCAATCTCTCCCTCCCAATCTCTCCA